>NC_056549.1:29580577-29713077 GCF_910596095.1 Thunnus maccoyii | reverse complement strand
CACACACTACTGAGGCTCCTGTTTGTTAAATGAATAAATTGTCAATATGTCTTGTTTCTTCAAACTTCAATCATCCAATCCACCAAACAATGTCAATGGCAAAATAAGCTGTTTGGCATTGGCAGAGAAGATTTGCACAAAGATTTCCACAAATGCATGTTCCTTACAAATGTGGCACCATTTAAAAGGGAAATTAACAGGCTTTCCAACGGTATAAGATTTATTGCCAAGAAGCATTGTTACACCAAAGAAATAAACTATGAAACACAAATTTCCTTACTTTTTGTGCTATGTTTATTTTACCCATTCACACAGTGTCTGATAATCCTGAAAAGATCCGTGTCAACACACCTCCAATATTGATACCACAGCTCCCACTCTCTCTGACACATGCAAGGTGCAAGGACCCATTCATTGCTGCTTGCAGCTTTAAATTTTCATTTTGTATTTCCTTAACCTTCCAGATTTTTATTTTTCACAGTGGATACTCCTTGGCCTGACTGGTCATTTTCATTGAGGAATATGTTGAAACCCTAAATGCTAACAATGACAATATGTTTCATTTTGTGTGTGTGTGTGTGTGTATCTCTCACTCACTTTCCCTGCCTCTGCCTAACTCTCTTTCTCCAGGTTTAGTGAACAACACTCCAAGGAGAAGATCGTTGGTTTTGGCTCAGAGAGCAGGAGGCACAGGGTTTTTTCTGCATAGAGAATTTCAAGGCAGCTGCCTCTGTCAATTTCCAGGCATCCGTCAAAATCAGGGTCCCCATGGATCCTTAAAAAGTCTTAAAACATCTTAAAATATATTTTTTTGTAGTTCAAGGTCCAGTGAGGATAAATATTGTAATGTTTCTAATAATGGGACAAGACCATGAAAAATAGGAAAGTCCTCTTCATTCTGAACAAAAAAAGTTATGGCACTCCATGGCTTTGCAGAAATGTGAGTGACGAAACAAATGTTCTAATCATAAATGATTGTGATTCTATAACACTACATGCAGGAAAATCGCTTTGGAGTATTTAGAAATGCTCATGGAATTAACCTAGCACTGTGCAGTCTTTAAGTAACTCTATTAACTCTAAGATCCTTGAGAAAGCAGTCTCTAATCAGTTCTACAAAACAATAGTTTATTTGAGGATTTTCAGTCAGGATTTAGAGCGCATCATAGCACAGAGACAGCACTGGTGAAAGTCACAAATGACATCCTAACTGCATCGGACAGAGGATTTGTCTCTATACTTGTCCTGTTAGATCTTAGTGCCGCATTCGACACAATTGACCATCAAATCCTTTTGCAGAGACTGGAACATTTGATTGGCATTAAAGGAACTGCATTAAGCTGGTTTAAGTCCTATTTATCAGACCGATTACAGTTTGTACATGTGAATGATGAATCCTCCGTGAAGGCAAAAGTTAGACACGGAGTTCCACAAGGTTCTGTACTTGGACCAATTCTATTCACCTTGTATATGCTTCCTTTAGGTAATATTATTAGGAAACACTCATAAACTCATAAATTTTCATTGTTATGCAGATGATACCCAATTATATTTATCAATGAAGCCAGATGAAACCAATCAGTTAAACAAACTCCAAACATGCCTTAACGACATAAAGACCTGGATGACCTGCAATTTTCTACTATTAAACTCAGATAAAACTGAAGTTATTGTGCTTGGCCCTAAACACCTTAGAAACACATTATCTAATGATATAGCTACTCGGGCTCCTCTCTCCTCCTCGTCCTCTCCATCTGTATGTGTTCATGTAACATCAATGCATGTCACTAACTTTGCTTCTTCCCCGGAGTTTTTTTGTGCTTTCTCATCTCACAGGAAACCCTGGGTTCTGGGCCGAGCCTTTGCGGCCCTTCACAGTCCTGTTGGCATCCTTCCCTGGCTGCTGCTGTGTCATTGTCATTATTGTTATGATTGTTGTTATTCTGCCCCCTCCCCCTTTCCCTCTTTCTTTCTCTCTCTCAACCCAACTGGTCAAAGCAGATGGCCGCCTACCAAGAGCCGGGGTCTGCTT
The DNA here is from genome assembly GCF_910596095.1 of Thunnus maccoyii. NCBI lineage: Eukaryota > Metazoa > Chordata > Actinopteri > Scombriformes > Scombridae > Thunnus > Thunnus maccoyii. The sequence continues at coordinate 29,711,045 of NC_056549.1, read as the reverse complement.
GAGGTTTCTACCCGTTAAAGGGGAGTTTTTCCTTACCGCTGTTGCCAAGTGCTTGCTCATGGGGGAATTGTTGGGTCTCTGTATATTAAAGAGTACGGTCTTGACCTGCTCTATGTGAAAAGTGCCTTGAGATGACTTTTGTTGTGATTTGGCGCTATATAAATAAAAATTGATTGATTGATTGATTGATTGATATTAAGATTTCATGAGGGGATATGTAAAGAGGGTTGTAACTGTTGGCACCTTTCCACTGTTCAAGCAGCTATGTTTGTATTCAGCCATATCTGCCTGAGGGATTGAGACTAACGGTGTCCTGTTGTTTTACATATAATTTTTTAAAATTTATTTTAAACTATCACTTAGCAAATGACAAACTGAACCAAGCGCTGACTACAACGGAGTGTATCTTCTCATACTGTTAAAACAGTTGCTATCACTGGCTGGCTACTCAGCGCGAGACCTGAAATGTTCCCGCGGTACTGGCCCATCTATCCCCTCAGTCACAAACAGCTTGCAGGACCTTGCAAATATGTTGCACTGGTTAAACAAAACACTACCCTGGCTGTGTGTGAGTATTTTAGCTAATGCATACATTTAGACGATTTCAATATATTATTGTGGGTTTTTTTTTATTACAATCTAAGCCTTAAACACTTATCAAATCGGGCAGGTCAGGTCATTAAAAAAAAAGACATTCTGATTAATAGTGGATGGATCGCGGGCGGTGAAATAATACATCATTAATGAGAAAAATATTAATGACATTCTCTAAAATGTGAACATAGCTGCTGCTCAGCTTCATTTTTCATCAGGCGCAAATTACTGACTCATAACTAAGCAAACTAACAACGGGGAATACTAAGAAATATACAGACACTAATAACAATTATACAAGAGAGATTCCTAGAGAAATTGGTGCATTCAGCTTGCTACAATCTTTCCAGAGCATATGGGTTATCAGGAGCAGAAACGGGACTGCAGCAGGCAGCATTCATAGTAGGCTACATAAATATTAAACTGTATTGCAAAGGAACAGTTCACCATGCAAATGTTTATAAATGATGTCAAAGACATCTTGCATAGCAATTACAAGAACTACCATTACTCCCCCAAAGCATGGAGAGATCTCCAGAATGTCAGAGGCAATGACTAAAAAAATCCTGAAACCTGTTAATCTGTGAGGCACACGCTGGCCTCCTCATCTGCAGAGAGCACTCACTGCTTTATGCAACTTTAGGCCAGAGCTTTCCCATTTATAGCAGAGGCAAAGGCAAACAGTGCAGACATGATTGGCAGGGCTCGTTTCACTTGTACATTTTAGAAAAACTACAAGTCACTGCATTTTGTCCTCTTTTTAGTGGACATCCTTGATCAGTTAATCAGCTTAAAATTGCAAGATGACTCCACAACACTGAGTGATGTCCATCAGGCTCTGGAAAAGACTTATCTTTCTCTCACAGCAATGCAGTGTTCACTAGGGCCACACCTTGATGCATTTTTGACCGAGGCTCAGGGGGGAGTTTTCCAGGAGGTGCAGCTAGTTGGCCGTGAGGATGGAAAGCTTGAAGACGAAAGAAAGAAAGTTCTACACAGCATGTAGAAGTACCTCAGACAGCAGTTTGACTTTTTTGATCAAGACCGGCTTGGTTTTCAACACCTGTGACTGGCCAAAGAACCATGTTGAACTGGTGACTACAACACTGCAGGTGCACTAGAGAGATGGTGGGTAAGAAGGGAGAGAGCCCGGAGGATACCTGAATAAGCTGAAAAAGTAGGCTAACAGTTGGAAATATGTATTATAATTATTCTACTGGTTTTTGTAATGTTTTCATTGCAATATCGGGAGGAGGGGGGGTATGTACCATATGTTTACAAAGAACTGGAGTTTTCAATCTAAATTATGGATGCTCATTTTAATTATTTTTTTCTGACCGATAGCAGACGCTCATTAACCAACCATTAACCATTATCGACAAGATTAAATTATGATTAGATTGGACGAGTGTCTGTAACCCATAAAAAAAAATACCAATACAACAATTTTTTTTTTTTCATGAGAAGGGGTTTATTTTTACATGTGCAAATAGCAGCATACACAACAACAACAGAACATGAGTATTCGCAATAGACTGTAAAAGATATGGACGTAGCCACCTTGACGTGGTACTTCTGCCTGGCTCCTGCAGCCAAAAGCAGCAGGTCTTTTTTGTGATCTCTACCTTGGTTATGCCCCCAACAGACCTGGCATGGTCAACAATGAGCCTCTGAGCCACCAGAGACCTCTCCTTCTGATTCTCCAAAGTCAATTCTTTGTTATTGGAAAATCCTCTCTCTACACTGGCCTGTCCATGAGACAAGACAAGTAGAATCTTCACCACATTCCACACTCTGGAAAATGATGGTTTTGTCCCCATTGTCACATAAAGCAGGGTGTCCACTCGATCTGTTTTGAGGTCAAATTTCCCTGAATTTAGACGAATCACAAAACTCCCTAAACTCACTGAGGATATCATCACACACTGCCTCATCTATGTGTTTAGCTTCAACAAGTATGCCCAACATGAGTTGAAAAAGCTGGCTTGTTTCTTCACATGACTTGTAGGAATAGTGAGAATTAGCCACCTTAAGCACCCACAGTACCTTTGCAGTTAGGGCTTCGTTTCTGGACACAGAACCCGAAATGGTCCCTTGTTTGATGATAGACAAGAGGGAAGCACTGCAGCTGGCAGCGGGTGTCACCTTGGTCACCAGGGTGAAAAAGCCAGTGATGGGGTTGAGAGTTGATTCATGTGCAGCAGAAGCAGCCTGGTGCTTAGGCCAGGTGGTGCAGCCCATCGCCACAGGGTCAAGTGGAGGTGTGTGGGGGGTGTGGGTGTGTTTATTTGTGCTCTAGAACATAACCACTGTGAAATAATCAGAAAATCATGTTTTATTGATCTGATTCACCTGCTTTCTCCCTACTAGCACTCCATCTCTTCATTTACCCTCTAGCTCGCTCAATCACAGCTGCTTCTCTCTCTCTCTCTCTCTCTCTCTCTCTCTCTCTCTCTCATCTTTTTTAAAATGAGACTTGAAGCCAACAGCGAAGTCTAACTTTACTTTTAACATTATCAAATGAAGAGAAATGTCCTCCCTTCCTAGTAACATCTTTGTACTCCCTCATGGCAGAGTTTACAGCTCTGATCAGTCTGATCTCCAGCTGTAATTGGCCACTGCAGCCTTCAGCCACAGTGATGTCGGGTTGTGTTCCTCCAAAAGTTGACTCTGGCTCAACTTTCCAGCCACAGTCCAGTGCAGTGCTGTTGCGGCCAAAAAGCCTGCAGACGTAACGCACTACCCCCATTCAAATGAATGGGAGAATTGGCGTTTTTGCCATACCACCTGATTTGGTCTGAATACCGCCTTAGCTCCTTTACGCCTGGATACCACTGGACGCACAGATCGAGCTGGGCAGGAAGTCAGAATAGAGCATCCAATCAATTTTCAAAATAAAACACCCCGTGCAGACTCCCGATCGTATATCAACAATAAACATAATTAAAACAGACAAATAAAGAAACCGTTTAACTCTCTAGCCGACTTAACCATAGTAGTATCACAAAATACAACAAAAATGACCAAATAAACAAAATGTTAACAAAATTGGGCAGTTTAGTTCCCCTGCTAATCCAGTAATTACAGTAGCCTAAAGGCACTTTTACAGCTTTGACTAGTCTGCTGTAATTATTGTAGTAGGAGTGCAACTGAATTTAAAAGGCAGATGGCTTCCCTGCTTTCAAGACGCTTCGCTTCTGAAACGCTCCCGGTGGGATAGGACGCTATGCAAAGGACGGAGCAAAACCACATCGGAACTGGAACATGGCGCACACACGCCCCATGGGATCCCGGCGTAAGCTAGCGCTGGCTCTCCCATGTTTGAAATGTCAAACGGTTTACTACTCAGTAAACGTTTTGCACATCCCAGGGCCTGGTCTTTTTCAAGCTATGCCTTATAGTTGTCCAAGTGAAGCCACACATTAAATCGGCATTTTCCTCATCAAAGTACAAGCTCCAACTCAGGTCGGAGGCTGACGTTAGCCCACACAGAGAACCAGAGCCGTCGATAGAAAGTTGCGGCAACTCCATAGACTCCAATAGGACCAATTATTCCACAACAATGGCGGATCATGGAGGCTCAACTAGTTCCTAATAGTGGCTGGTCACAAGCAGCATTTTCCGTTCTTTGAGGTATATTCAGAGGAAAAAATATCCAACAACAACATAAAAAGTTTAATCAGTCAGATTTTTTAATATTCCATTTGCTAGATCGATAAGCTAAATTTGAAGAACAGTCAGGGATTCATTTAACGGAGTGTTTTCCATCATTTAGCTACCGTTTTTAAAAGCTTTGAGGGAAAATCACCTCTTATTTTAACCAACATAATAAGCTTTCAAAATATCATCAATATATTAGACTGACTGTATTTGACAATACTAACTAGCTAACTAACAGTGAAAATGTTATCTAGCTACAGAGCTAGTGATAGTTTATGTCAGCTATTAACTACCTATCAATGGCTCTGCAGAGAACAAAACGTCAAATGACGTGACTGATCTGCTGAAACATTAAAGTATTGTTTAACTAATATAGATTTTTCTCAGTCGATCTTAACTGAACCACATATACTCTATTATACAGGTCTTATACTCTATTATTTGTGAAGCAAATTTCCATGACATTTCCAAAACTTTCTGGGTTTATTTATTTTTCCAAAACTTCTCCAGGCCTAGAAATTGCTATTTTCAAATTCCATGATTTTTCCAGGTTTTCCATCACCGTACAAACCCTGAATATAATTAACTTTTACACACACAGCTATGAACAGGTACCTCTGAGTAGTGTGTCCAGCATGGAGACGCTGATGTCTTTGGAGCTCCTCTCTTTGTTTTCCACAGAGCGACAGAGCTGCTGTGCTGCCTGAACAATACTCTGCTTCCCATCCTCTGGAGACAGGACCTTCACTGTGGGCCTGCAGGACACCACTGACAGACAGACAGACAGACAGACAGACAGACAGACACACACACACACACACACGCACACAAACACATGATCAATTTCCACTGCCTCTGATTGAAAGTACAGATGGGTGACAAATTAAAGGAAAAACTGGTACAGGCCTGAATGCTTGACCCCTACAGTGAGGGGATCCAGTGGATCTGTTATGCTTTGGGGGGCATTTTGCTGGCATGGTTTAGGTCCACTTGTCCCCTTAGAGGGAAGGGTCACTGCAAATCAACACAAAGTTGTTCTGAGACATCACCTTTATCCTATGATGAAACATTTCTATCCTGATGGGAGTGGTCTCTTCTAGGATGACAATGCCCCAATTTAGAGGGCATGAGGGGTCACTGAATGGTTTGATGAGTATGAAAATGATGTGAATCATATGCCATGTATGTATTATAGGTTTGCTACTACTTTTTGTAATATTTTTATTGCAGACATGACAATGACTCAGGCATAATGTTGGGAGGGAGTAAGTGAGTGAGCAAGAGAGAGCATGTATGAGGCAGAGGCATGGAGGGAGGCAGGTGTGAAAAAGATAGACCATAAACTAAGGGACTGTGACTGTGTCTTAACTGTGTCACAATTAAGGAAGACTGTGTTAAGTTGCGTTAAATTGCCTTTTCTGTATTGCTTTTACATAAATTTACATTTTGGCCACCAAATTTAGGGGCTTGGTGGACTGTAGGGCTAGTGCTTGAAAAAATTAGCATTTAGTCCTGGATTTCTTGTAGGAAGCAGTGCATCATGCTACACATTTTTTGTTGGCTGATATTGAAAATATGTGGAAAATATTGAGCTAAAAACATGTCTGAGTATCACAACAAGAACCACATCACAAACACATGACACATTCATTGTGAGAAATACATGCCCACCAAACAAATGAAAAGAACTAAAGAAAAAAAGAGCATGTAATATAATTAACTTTTACACACACAAACATTTGGTGTTTTGATGATGGTGGTGATGACATTGAAAATATGTGGAAACTAACTAACATGGTGTTCATCCCTCCAGAAGAGTCCCAGAGACTTATGGAATCAATGCCAAGGCTGAGGAACACCATTCTTCAAAAAGATATTCCCTCATTTAGTGTTTTGATGGTGGTGGAAACTGTCTAACACATCAGTCTAAAATCTCCCATAGGCGTTCAACTGGGTTGATATCTGGTGACTGCGAAGGCCATAGCATATGATTCACATCATTTTCAAACCATTCATTGACCCCTTGTGCCCTGTGAATTGGGCACTGCCATCCTGAAAGAGATCACTCCCATCAGGATAGAAATGTTTCATCATAGGATAAAGGGTGATCACTCAGAACGGCTTTGTATTGATTTGCAGTGACGCTTCCCTCTAAAGGGGACAATTGGACCCAAACCATGCCAGCAAAATGCCCCCAAAGCATAATGGAGCCACCAGATCCCCTCACTGTAGGGGTCAAGCATTGAGGCCAATACTGGTTTTTCCTTTAATTTGTCACTCGTCTGTATATTCACAGGGAGATGGTGAGAAACTTACTGGTTGTGCATCTTTAAAGTGAGACTGACAAACTGACAGTTTCAAACACTCATACTGTAAATGGGTTAGAGTATTTTGGTAGCCACTGCTGCCGTGTGCATCTATTTCAATCAAATGGGCCCTTGGCTGCCTGCAAGGATTTGTCAGAGTGTACACCATTTCCTTGATTGGTGATTAGTGATTAGTGATTTGAATTAAATATGAGAAATTGTGATTTGAATTAAATTTGAGAAATTTACCATCTAACTATCTTTCCACACAATTAACTTCTTTTAATTGTCAGTCAGTCAGTCAAGTCAGTCTTTCCATTCTTGACCATATTGCTCCATTGAAAATCAGAAAGCTCAAATCAAACACCCTTCCCTGGCTAAATGATCACACTTGATCATTGAAACAACAGTGCAGAATATTAGAACTTGAATGGAAGCTAACTAAGTCTGCAGTTACCTACAATACTCTAAGGAATGTACTACAAAAGGACCAGAAAGCAGTAAAAGATGCAAGATCAACATATTTTCCTGACATAATGTCAATAAAAACAATCACAACCCCAAAGTCTTATTCAATGTAATCAATTCGAAATCTACCCACCTCCAACAATGATCTTGCTTCACTTTCCCAGTTTCAAACCATTAACATCCCAGCAATGGATAAAATAATTTCTCAAATGAAATCCTCTACCTGTGGTGTAGATATTATCCCAACTAAGTTTTTTAAATGGATATTCCCCTCTATCATTTTATTCTTTTAATTATTAACAGTTCTCTAACTTTTGGTAATTTTCCCATTTATTTTAAATATTAAAATAAAATTAAATATGCAATCATTCAAACATTACTGAAAAAGCCTAACTTAATTTGTCATTTTTATCTAAGGTGCTTGAGAAAGTTATCTCAACTCAATTAATATCCTTTATGAATAGTATCGATACTTTTAATAGTTTTCATTCAGGTTTGAGAGCTCACCACAGCACAGAGACAGCCCCCATGAATGATTCTAATAATCTACCTTTAACAACTAATGGAGGTGACTGCACAGTCCTGGTGCTTTTAGATTTGAGTGCTGCCTTCGATCAGTCCATTCTCCTGCACCATCTAGAAACCTGGGTTGGTCTTATGGGAACTGCTCTACATCTACAACGTTCACACCTCTCCAATAGAACCTCATATCATGTTGTCATAGCAAATGCCTGTTACTTGTTGCCCACTTTAACTGTGGTGTTCCTCAAGGCTATATCTTTGGCCTGTTTTTGGTCTGTTTTCAATACACATGCTTATCTCCCACCACTGTTACATAGATGATGTCCCTCTTCAAACCAACAACCCCAGGAGCCTTGATAATCCGTTTGCCTGCCTCAGTGATGTTAAATGTTGGTTGTCCCAGAACGTTTTAAAATTCATTGACAATAAGTCTGAGGTCATTGTCATTGGTCCTACAAATTCTACCAGCCTGCTTCACAGTAAGCTTGGTTCCTTGACCAGAAAACATTAAACAATCCGCTAGAAATATTGGAGCTATTTTTCGTGCAGATCTCTGTTTTGATGCACAAGTGAAAAATGTTGTCCAGTCATGCTTTTTTCAACTCAAAAAAATCTCCAAAATTGGTTGAATAATTGCCATGTTACTTTCATAAGGAAAAAGTGCTACATCAATAGCCTTCCAGGATTAATCCATTATTTCCTGCGGTGGGAGGGAGAGCCTAACAAATTACCTGTGAAAACAGTGTATTCAATACACCCCTGTTGTTTTCAGAACTTTGGACTCGCCCAACCTAATGGAGACTGCTAGGTGTAACTCTACTCAACGTTTACTGCACGTTTACTGAATCAGTGTTTCTCCTATAATTATAACAACGAGAACCCCCGCCAGGCCAAAAAAATATTTTTCAATGCCAAAAATAACGCCAAATATCCATTCATTTGGAAATCAATAGCATTTGGGAGTCTCTGTGCAGAGCTGTTCCGGTACGTGAGTCAACGTCTGTGTCATTGCCTGGGAAACTATTTCTGGCGTAACTCCGTTAAGGAATAGAGCATTGCAGAGTATGTTTGCATAGCGAGTGGGAAAGAGCGAGCAGCAGAGAAGTGACAGTGGATGCGAGCGGAGCAGAGGAAAAGGTTAGCAGTAAGTTGTCAGTCTGGCAGTAAATGTACAGTACAGACTACAGTGTGTCAGTTAATAAATGCTAAAAAGTCACATTTGTTTTCCCAAGTGCTGGAAAAGTGAAGGGGCTGTGTTAGCCTAACCTGAAGATGCAAAACAGAGAAATAGAGAACGGAGAAATGTGTGGCTGTTGAGTTCACTGTGCAATCTGTCCCATTACATCCACCCCCCACCTCCCCTTCTTCATTAGTTGAAGATTATGTACGATTTCAGTCGACCAAGATTTTCTTTGGTTGACTACAGCCCTAAAAATCAGATGATTCCTGTCTCCTACTGATTTACATAAGGTCACACATGCATTTATTTTATCCTGCCTCGACTACTGCAATGCACTTTATGCCAGCATTAGTCAGAACTCCCTTCACTGACTCCAACTGGTACAGAATGCTGTTGCCTCGATTTTAACTGGCACTAAGAGATATGAACATATTACTCCAATACTTACCAACTTACACTGACTGCCTGTTACATTCATTTTCTGTCGGTTGACTAATCATTGCAGTGCGACAAGTTTTGGTAAGTATTTCATGTTTTTTCAAGCAGAATGTGAAAATGAAGGCAGTTTTCTGTCAATTTAAAATCTTTCAAGGTCCTATAAACTTATAAAATTACCTTGATGAATAACCATGATAAATAATATGGATATGTATCATTCATCATCATCTTAATGTACTAAATTAATGTGAGATAGAAACCTGTGGATGTGGGTTTCTGGGTGTTAACAAGCAATGTCAGTTTCTGTCTTTTGTGTTCTGGAAGAATAGCCTGGAAAACAGGTCTAACACCACACAATAGAATGTATTACTCTTGTCATAGTTTCAATCCAGCAGAATGAAAGTGAAGAGGAGAAAATCGGCTTAACTTCCAGCAAAGATATGATGTGAAACAGATGTTAAGTTCATTATGTCAGCCAGCTTATTCAAGTTTGTATGTAGTCTCGGTATCATGTTTCAGATGGAAGGATGAAAAAATGCATTGAGCAATGAAAGCTAATGAAACATAAGTGGTGTGGGATTCGGCTCTCTAGATATCAGACACCCTGTCAGTTAACAAACAGGATTATCAAGTTTTTACATTTGCTATTATTGTGTATAGTGCCAATGCTTCAAATACTGTGCCTTGATTTCAAAGAACAGGCCATATTATCAACACAGCTGAGATACATGTTGCAGTAAACAATCCCCCCAAGTATTGCAGCTTCACCCATCATGGTGATGGTCTGTTTGAACAGAACTGACATGGAACTTTTCCGTAATGGAGATCTAAAGCCTATGAGAAAGCCAAACAACCATTACTACACAGCAATCTTCATGTCTGAAAGAAGGTCAGAACTCTGGCGCAAAAATTAAAATAATATAATCCAGCCATGTTAACAGATACACAATGTTAGGGCCTACATTTCCGCATACATCATTTGCATTCATACATAAATTACACACGTGTCTCACTGCCAGCTAATTAAATTTTTCATTTCATTTATATTCCATATTTATTTTAAATGTGCATTCCATATGTATTTTCCTACACAAACAACAATCTGTCAGAATGACAGGAATTACATGAAAGTCTAAACTTTGACTGATACATTTTTTATTACAGAAGCTTGGGTGCTATGAGGTGTAATGAGAATATAAATAGGAATCTACATGTTGCTTTGACAACGAGTGGATGACTGAAGTGGGAGCAGATTTGAGGCAGGCTATAGGCTACAAAAACTGAGAATACTATTCTTCCCAGCAGTGCTGACACGGCAGTGAAGAGAGAGAGAAATAAAAACTTTATCCAGTACAGACATGACTGAAAACAGTTAAAAATGATTTCTTACTTAGGGAAGAAAAGATGTGAATGTCAAACCACTGCAGTACCCAGACATTTGCATTGTGATCGCTGCTTACATCCTGGCTTAATATGTGATATATTACAGTTGTATAAATGCACTGAATGACTGAATGAATTCAATACAAGCCAGGAATTTCAAAAAACAGCTGTTGCTTTACATTCCTTTGACTCTTGATTGTTGAATGAACTTCATGTACATTTTAGCCTTGTTTGTGTGAGGCAATAAATGACATATGTACATAATTACACAACCACACTGCGTTAGCCACTAAATAACAGTAGTGCTGAGCCCTTACCATGGTGCTGATGTTTGTCACTGCAGTTGTTCAGGAATTCCACATTGTATTTGGATCCCTCGACTCCCAGCAGGTCCTGCTGCTGCTTCACTATCTCTTCCAGCAGACGGGAATTGTTTTTCCGAAAAATCCCTGAGGGAAGAGACCGATGACAATGATAGCACATCAGTCAATCCAGAATAAAATTTGAAAAGTTATTTTGCTGAAGTTCTGGAGGGGAAGGCTGCAAAGGCTACAAGTGGATGATGAAACATTACTGCTTTGCAATATGATGATATTTTGTCTATGACTTTATAACTGTGGTTAGAGGGGTGAACTTTCTTTCCCTCTGAACATAACCAGTCCCATCAACAGTTCCCATAAAAGTATATAATAATATACATGAGCGTCAAATAAAATGATTAGGTGTCCCAATTATCCACAATTCTCCAACTCTCAACAATGAGCAAACTTTGAAAAGATGGACTAGCAGTGAGAGAATGACACTTGAGCTTTAAAAAAAAAAAGCTCAAGTGTACATGCTTTGCTCCAGTTGTCCTCATACGTTAAACTGATTTTATTAGTGTTTCAACAACATCACAGAGGAGTTAATAGTTGAGTCGTTTACTAAATAACACAGGGTAAGCATGCACAGACATAATTATTGATGTTCACAAAGAAGATAGTAATAAAACCATGACCATTGTACAGTTTATATGATAGTATTTGTTAGTAGTTTGTTTCCTCAGAGACTGGAAAATTAGCATGGTCTGTGCAGAACTCTAACTGAAGCACATGTGGAACAAACTAATATAACCTCTACAGTCACATGACATGACTGAAATAAGTCACGGAGAGCTGGATCATTTTTATAGTGGGAGTGAGGTTCATGTTGTACTTGTATAACTTATGGTCAAACACAAAGGGTGCCTAAAAGTAACTAGATCAGATCAAACTTGTGTAGTTTATACAATCTTATAAACATTATTGTATAGGTTTACAGTGACAGGGAACACGTAGCTAACGTTAACAGTTACATCTGTTCACTGTTTAATTACGATTAAACGACTGTTTATTACTGATATGCGGACACCGAACATAGTGCTCTTGGTTGTACCATGCAGTTAGGTAAAGTGTAAAATGTTTACCGTGATTATCATAGACGCTGACATACGATATACCGACAGCCATACACCAGACCACCAGGTTGGCTATGTCCGTATAACTGGGCTCTTCTTCCGCTACCAATAGGCCGATGTGGACCGGCATCTTCTCCAGAGACCTGCCGTCAGACAGCCACCGTAACCGGCGACTGGCAATGCGGTTTCCAGTTACCGGGTTAGCGTTAGTGTCAGGGTTATGATTTAACTTCTTCTGGTGGTCCGGGAACCCAGCCAAGGCTAACGGCAGCAGCAGAGCAGCCATCGCCCGCTCCCACAGCCGGCCCTTCCAGCTCCGTAGCCGGACACGGAGCCAGGAGACGAGCGCTCTGTTGACGTGGACCAGAACCAACAAGAGCCGCCATAACAAGTCGTACAGCAGCGCCATTAGTCTCCTTATTCCTTCGAAGTAAAGTCCTAAAGGATCGTGGTCAGAATCTGCTGTACAGGCGCTTTAGTCTTAAGTATGATCTGCCTGCTAAATCCGTTTCAGCGTTGTCAACCGTTCAGTCTGCCTGCCGCCATCTTCCTCTCTCCTTGGCAACCCCTGACCTGTGAACCCTCAGCGTGCTACACGTAGCTCGCTGATTCGACAAGATAAGAGTGACGTGCCCCTACAGCCGATCATAAGTCCCATTGATGTATGAGAGCTGGATAGGGCGCCGCCGCTCTGCCTTGCAGCCAGTTTTTCCCACTGGCCACTGCAATGAAAAATCCCCCTGCGGCCCAAAAAACATTTCCCCCATAGACCACTATTGTAAAAGAGACGTCTGTTAAACTGTTGACAGGACACCTCGAACTGCAAATGACGTAAATTATGACTCTATCTATTATTAACTTTTGATCCGTAGAGGTTTTATATTTGTCAAACTTTCCTCGAGCCGAGAAAAGCAATTTAAAAACCCATGACGTCATCACACTGTAAAGCCTATGGGCCGAGCGGGAACTCGCGGGCGGGGCCAGCGGGGGAAACACTACTGCGCCTATTCAGTGGGCCGCACAACGCGGAAGCAAACCCGGAAGCTAGAAACTGATCTGAAACCTTTTTGGCGTATGTGCCAGGCGAGCAATTCCTATAGGACTGAATGGGCGCCATTTTTAGTCCGGTATCCAGCTCTTACAATACATCCATGGCGCCAGACAATGACTTGTCTCATTATCAGAATTAAATCCATTCGGTCCGATCACATTTCAAAAGCCTAGAAGAGCCACATGATTGAATTTTTTTATCCCCATTCAAGTTAGATTGAGGGCTAAACCGGAAGTAGCCGGCTCAGCCATCGAAAGTCACTAGGGCGCATGCACTATGGGCCACACAATGCAGAAGATCCAGGTACTTTCATACCAGGAAGTTGATTTTTTTTTTTGAGTCATAATTGACATTATTTCTCAGTTCGAGGATTCCTGTCAACAGTTTTATAGACGTCTCTTTTACAATAGTGGTCTATGGGGAAAATCCTTTTTGGGCTGCAGGGGGAAATTTTGCTGCAATACCGCATGCACCAGTCAGCAGCTTTCATAGGAATGAATGGGGCCCCGCCTCGGATGTTGTATCCAGTTCTCTTTATACATCCATGCGCCAGTCAAGCAATTCCTATAGGACTGAATGGGCTCCATTTTTAGATAGTCCGGTATCCAGCTCTTATAATACAATCAGCTGTGTGACCACTGAGTCTAAACTCCATCTATGGTCTTCTCATTAGTGCAGGTTGCTTTTAATTTGACAAGTTTACATTATTAATTTCTAATTGACATTATGGGTATATGATGTGCTGTGTGTAGCTTTGTATGGTGTGTTCTGTGTGGGTTTTCTTTTTGCTTTGTACCGTTTGTTGTTGTGCTGTTGTATGTTTTGATTGTGGGAGACTACGGATGCAAATCAGCTTCGCGCTAACTCCGGTGCAGTGCATCTTTAATGTTTAAAACTGCACACTGTCCCAATCAATAAATCAAATCTACAATAATCTACATCCATGACATCCCAAGTCCCTTACTTGCGTTCTTTCCTTGTGTCTTAGTCCCTCCCACTGAAGATGCATCGGGGAGACACAAGGAAACCATGAAAGGAAACAAGCAACAAAAAAAACACAAACAAAGAACACACCATACAAAATACAAAATACAAAACTACACACAGCACATCACATACACCCATAATGTCAATTAGAACTGTCAATTTAAATCAAGAGCATAGATGGAGTTTAGACTCAATGGTCACAAAGTTGATTGGTCTTTAGTAGATTTTTTAATTTGGCCCTGAATTTATTGATTGAACTACAGTTCTTCATATCATCAGGTAGGACATTCCACTGAGTTGTGGCTTTCACAGAGAAAGCTGACTGCCCAAATGCAGTGTGACGAAATGGTATGGTACAATCTTTTATAGAGGATATTCTGGAGGATCTAATAGAACTTACTGAGCGAGTGAACACAAAGTCACATAGTGGAGGAGGGGCCAAACCATTTAAAATTTTATAAACTAAGCACAAATTTGAGAATAATCTAAAATTCTCAAAGCTCAGTAAATTGTATTTCTCCAGTACCCTACAGTGATGGAAATGCATTGGCTTTTTGTCCAGAGTTTTAAGAGTTCATAGCATGCATAAATATCTTGGCTGCGTCCAAAGAGAGACAGTTTCTAATATGTCTAAAATTTGCTAAGTTGTACTTTATGGTTTTAACCGTTTTTTTTTTAACATGTTTCTTAAAGTTCAAATTTGGATCCAGTGTCACACCAAGATATTTTAAATCAGTAACTATGTCAATTTTTTCACCTTTGATGAAAATATCAGCATTAGGAGGTTGTACCATAGTCTTAGAGAAAAACATACCCTTTGTCTTGTTTACATTTAGACTCAGACATTATTGATCAAGCCAGTGTGTGATCCTTTCCAATGCAATTGTTAGCTTAGCAGCAGCTAACTCAGCTGTTTTTGCATGTGTCTACACAATGGTGTCATCTGCATACATTTGTAGTTCTGCATCATGACGCTGTTGAGGGAGATCATTAATATATAGGCTAAATAATAGGGGACCTAACACTGACCCTTGTGGAACACCAATTGTGCACTTCATGTTACTGGACAGTGTGTCACCAACTTTAACACGTTGTCTCATATTAGATAAATATGAAGACATCCATGCCAGTGCTTTAGATGAGAAGTTAAATTTAGAGAGTTTTGATATTAAAAGATCATGATTGACCATGTTGAATGCTTTACGCAGATCCAAAAATACAGCATCTACTCCTCCTTTGTCAAGTCTTGATTTAATTTGCTCTATTAACTGCAAGGTAGCAGTTTCGGTGGAATGATTTGCTCTAAAGCCAAATTGCATACAATGTTTTAATGACAACTTTCTCAGCAACCTTTGAGAGTACTGGCAGTATACTTATTGGTCTGTGGTTGCTGGTTTGAAGGCGGTGACAATGGCACATTTCCAGTCATCAGGAAAGGAGCTGTGTTTAAAAGACAAATTAATTAAATGAGCAGTAGGCGGAGTTAAAATATCTTTGTGTGATATGACAAACATAGTGTCAAATTGGAAAGCATCTCTACTTTTGGAGCTTTTTAAGGAGCTGATGATTTTGTTTACTTGTAACTCATTAGTTTCTACTAGCTCAAAAACCTTGCGTGTAGCATCCATAGGAACAATATCCAGTTTCCTTCTCATAAAGTTTTTTCCTAACTCATTTACAGACTCAAGAAAAAAAATTATTAAAGACAGAAGCAACAGTAAGATGATCTTCAATTAACTTTCCCTGTACTTTGAGTTTAAAGTCTCCTAAAAATTTTGGGTCCCTCCTTGTGAGATTATCAATGTTTTTCCAGATCAATTTACTGTTGCCTTTTGCCTCATTCAAAATATTGAGATAAAAACAAGATTTAGCTTTTCTTAGCTCTTGGATAACTTTGTTCCTTAAACCTTTATAAATCAGCATGTCTCTTTTAGTTTTAATTGCCTTCCTTAGTGCGGCATCTCTAGATTTCATTAGTTTCCACAAATTTTCATTAAACCACAGTAAATTGTTTTTATTTTTAGATTTTATCTGTATCCTCACATTAAATCTTTCCCTCACAGAGTTGATTCTGTGAGTAAAGTATCACAGCCATAGTCCAGATCATCAGAGGACAGTACATCATCCCAGTTCAAGCTGTTAATTTCATTGGTAATTTCTTCTTGCTTAGCTCTGGTTATGCATTGAAGGATAATTGTCTTAGTTGTTGTGGTCTTAAATCTACTTTCAGTCAGTTTTTTTGCACATAGGGTTAGGTTATGATCTGATAAGCCAGTGATTAAATTATAACTTTTAGTTATTCTTTCTGGTTTGTTAGTAAATATCAGATCAATTTGTGTACTGGAGCATTTTGCTATCCTAGTTGGGCCTTTTACTAGTTGTTCTAGTTGGAATTTCTCTGTGATCATTTTTAGTTTTTTCTCTTAGTTTTATCCTCCCAGTTCACATTAAAATCACCCATAAGCAAAGACCGGTCCACTGGATCAGTGATTCGCTCTGGTGCCTGGGCTCATCCGTGCCACAGGACAGAGGAATAGATTGTAAAATACCCCAGTAAGTTATGATGAAAACTCACTCCTTTAAGTTTTCTTCTTGTTTTCAAAAGAAAATACTCTTCTGTTAGCTTCTTTAGTGCCATCTCCTTTGGAATATTGGTAACAGCAGCTAGCAGTTAGCAGTTGACAGCTAGCTAGTTGTTTTGATTTGAAAAATGTATCAAAAAATGATGTTTTCTTTTCTGTTCTTGCTGATCAATGCTATTCCTTCTTCTATAAAGTCCATTCTGAAAATTTTTGAGTGTTAATTTGCAAAATGTTCCACTTTTTTGGGTCCAAGTTTGAGATGTAATCAGGAGCTCACTCCCAGTGCAGCCACTCCTCCGGAATGAATTCAGCTCTTAGATTTCATCTGTGAAACCAACATTTACCCTCCAAAAGGCATTATATCATATATCATAATGCTATGGAGACATTAGAGCCAGCAGTAAATCACCAAAGAGCTGCACAGATCAGCTCATCAGATCATGTTCACCCTAAGAAATATTGAAACCTTGTAAATTTCAGACCAATCAAATCAAGGAAATGCTACTACTACTGAGTGTAATAAAAACATTGATGACTCTAAACTTTCAAAAACTATAGACTTCAGATTATTGATCATCATTGTTGAACCTTACAAAGAAGATTATGAAATTTTAAGATTTTGAACAGTACTTTGCCTTAAAAATCATTAGTTTTCCTTCAGCTGTGTGCGCCATGGATGTATAAAGAGAAGGGGTGTGCACCCGTTCCCTCAAGGTGGATGCAATATTCGGCAGGGATGCAAAACTCAGTAGACACCTGCCAATCACCTCAGGAGTCGGACTGCTAGCATGAATGTATAAAGAGAACTGGACACAGCATTGGAAGTGGGGCCCCATTCATTCCTATGAAAGTTGCTCAGTGGTGCATGAAGCCAAAAAAGTTCAACTTCTTCAGCATTGCTTCTGCATCTGTAGTGCGCATAGAGCAAGCGCACTGGTGACTTTCAGCAGCTGAGTTGGCTACTTCTGGTTTAGTCCTCCAGCTAAGTTGAATGGGGATAAAACAATTCAATTGTGTGCTCTTCTAGACTTTAGAAATGTGACTGGACTGAATGGATCAAATTCTGATAGTGAGACAAGTCATTTCGCAGGGGTTGTGATGTTCAAAAAAAATTATCCACTGATTTACAGGACGGTCTCTTTCACAATGTAAGTCTATGGGAAAAAGTCTTTCGGGCCCAAAAGCATCATGTGACATTGTATTATGCAGTATGTCAAATTGGCTTCATAGCCTGGCACTGTTCCTGGGGGCTTGGCTGCTAGCAGGTAAGATGACCGGTACCAGATTGACTTGGCTTGCCAGGCCGGCTTGGGATCCCACTTTTACAGATGATGTCACACATTATGATTGGCTGTATGTTGGAAAGGGTATATGATTGACTGAAGTGTTTCCCCTAGAATTTTTTTCAGGCCCGGTGGTATGCACCGAAAAAACCCTAAAGAGACGAGGTGCTCACATCCCATTAAGAGTTTCCCAGGCAACAACACAGAGGTTGACTCACATTTCAGAACAGTGCCACACAGAGGCTCCCAAGTGCAAATGATTATTGATTTCCAAATGAATGGATATTTGGCCTTATTTTTGGCATTAAAGAAAAGATTTTTTTGGCCCAGTGGGGCCTCTCGTTGGCCCGAAGGCCCACCAGGCCTGTACAATAATAGGGGAAACACTGGGCTGTATTTTGGAAAGTGTATGGATGTTGCGTGTTTGTGCTGCAAACTACCACTTAAATGAGCAAATTTTGATCGTGCGATTGTTTGTGTAGAGAAAGAGGTCCACATCTAATAAAATGTGATATAATATAATACAATACCAGATAGATATTTTTAATGTAGATTTTTAATATGATTGATACATTTAATGTAGGCAGTGATCTGTTAACAAGATTTTCTTATTTTTTAAATTCTTTATTTAATTTTGTGCTGGGCATAAATGTACTGCACTCCATTGTTTACTAGAATAAGTACAACAACAAATTCCATGTACAACCCATAAATGGAATTCAGTAAGGCAAAAATGCTGCCAAGCTGTGACAAACCAATTAGCTGAGAGGTTACTTCCCTCTTGTCCTGTGAAAATCAGGTCGCAAGATCTATCAGCTGTGTTTTTTTCATTTTTCAGGCTTTTAATTTGGTAACTTCCGGTTTTATTTTGTTAAAGGGCTAGGTTAGGGTTAGGGGGTTAGGGGTTAGGGTAAGGTTTAGGGCTGAAAAAACCAACCTGTTGTCATTCCTGCATAGGCTACTATTCATGTAACCCTGGAGATTTTTTTTGTACCTTCATGATTCTTGGTTTTGGGATTTTATGTCAGCATGACATACAGTAGCACATTCAGTCAGCATCTGTTTTATTAGCCAAATCGCCACTTCAGTGGGATTTCTTTTCAGTCTGTTTATTTTGTCCTTGTAGGGCACTTGTAGTGTAGGGGGGGAGGATACCAAAGTTTTCCCCTCCTGAAGCTATATCCACCTGCAATCACAATTATTGAAGTGTATTACAGTATGGTGAAGTCTAAAACACACATGCATGCATTGATTGCAGGTGGATATAGCCTCAGGAGGGGAAAACTTTGTTGTCCTCCCCCATACACTGAAGGGACAACCCTAAAAGATTTCACATTGATGATTTTTATTTACAGCCTTCCCATTCAGATAAGAATCCCAAGGTTGCCTGCATTAAGGCTGAGGAACACCATTCTTCAAAAAGATATTCCCTCATTTGGTGTTTTGATGATGGTGGTGGAGAGACACCTGTTAGGTGTTCATTTGGGTTGAGATCTGGTGACTGTGAAGGTCATAGCATATGATTCACATCATTTTCATACTCATCAAACCATTCAGTGACCCCTCGTGCCCTGTGACTTGGGGCACTGTCATCCTGGAAGAGATCGCTCCCATCAGGATAGAAATGTTTCATCATAGGATAAAGGTGATCACTCAGAACAACTTTGTATTGATTACTTTTTCAGTCTGATCCTCACAATAATATCTGTACAGTCCCTAATAAACTAAGTTAAGTAATACCCACATGATCTGTAAGAAAACTCAGCAGTGACTTCTTTGTTTAACAGGTCTTTGATGTTACTGTTTTATAGATCTTATTGAGTCAGTTGTTGCATTTTCTGTTGTGATGCTTTCGGCTCTCATGGCCAAATAGAAAAATATGTTAAATAGGGTGGAAAATGTTTGCATCATAATCACTGGTACTCGAGTCTATCTGTTCTGTGCAACAAGCAGCATTTAAAGGGCTCCCTGGTTCTATTTCCTAGAGTCCTGTTAACTAAAATCAACAAATAGATATGATGCATTCTCCTTGTGTCCCAGTTCACTGAAGTAGAACTTCTTTTGTCAACAAAACTTTATCTGTCACTTGCTACTGTTTGGACTATCTGGTTGGATGCTAACTGCATTCTGTTGAACCACTTACTGCATGCAATGACAATAAAAGTGAATCTAATCAAATGTAGTACATAATATATTACACAAGATTGTTTATTTTTCTTTTCATAAACTCCCTATATTAGAATATATTTACATACCAGAATTTTCATAATTCCCTACAACAAATACCTTGGCGCCACCAAAACATTTACCTAATACCGTAACTTACAGGTCACCAGTATTTGGAAATAAACCCACATGTTACATACATTTGCATAGACAACTCATCAAAATGTGCATAACCCCTCGCCTCATCTTTAAAATGTGAATATCATTCACCAGGTAATAAGTCACCAAACTTTGTGTTGTACAGACACATGTGTCCCTTTCTTCTGCAAACTAGTCTCACCTGTAGCTGTCAGATAGGTCTGGGTTGTCTCATAGCCTATGCTTGTGTGAGGATGAGCTGCCTTTCTGAAGTCTTAATGCTGTCTTACAACACATTTTGTAAAGTAAAGAAGGACAACACAACAAACTTAATCAAAACATGCCTTTGTTTTCATACGTCACCCCTGAACTGTCCTGTACTCCTGGCCACTGGCTGATGATGACTGAGAACATTTTCATGGAACTTTACCATCCTATACCTGACTCATAAAGATGTAGACTAATGTAAAGCTCTACAATGTAAGTTCCAAGCACGTAATATGAGTAATATCAAAAATTAATAAAACCAATAATACATTTTTGAAAACAATTATTTTGTTTTCCCTCCATTTGTTAATATATGTGGCTTTAATACCACCTACTGGCAGGAGGATTAAAAAGTCTAGGGATGCAATATTATGACATAAGCAGGACAACAAATATTTATATGAGTATATATAATATAATGTATAAATTCGATATATATATATATATACACTGTATATTGATATATATTTTACATAGAGGCTGTATATAAATATAAATTCTATATAGACTGTATATAAATGTATATTTTATATATTCAGTGGTTTCAGCCGAGCCCCGCATATTTCTGCTCCTCAAAACTGGTATTTTAATGTAACAGAGTGGAACTTAATTTGTGGCGACAGGGGGAGGGGGAGAAATACAGTGCTACACATAACAAGACACATACAGGCCATGGATGTATTACAGGCAGTAAAGTTGCTGTTTACAGTGAGCGGAACTGTTTCCAGTGTTTCAGGCTTTTCTCCACATTTCAGCACAAAGATTGGTCCATAATGAAAACTACAGAGAGCACAAAAGCCTCAAATCGCGTGTCTTTAATTAGCAGAGGTGCGCACACACAGAGCTCTCCACAATCACAAATAAACTTTCATGTATTTTGCTTCTTTTACCTCTCTAGTTTTTCGCATCTATAACATAAGACTCAGGCAGGTCTGAAACATGATAGATTAATGTCTGAATTTTACACTGATGTCGCTCAGGTGTCATTGAATGTATCCAGGATGTTGCAGAAACATCAGTACTGATGTTCTGTTTGTTGCTCACTGCTGCTGTCAGGATCTGACGGTAATAAATGTTCTGTGTTCTGCTACACATCTACACTATTGACTGTATATAAAGAGGTCAGCTGTTACACACAGATTCCGGGTTTATACGATGGAATTGTTTGTAACATAGCAGCCCTTATGATCGCCCCTGCTGAAAACAGTCCTGTGTAAAACAATGCAAGGGGCTGCGTTGGTGTGGGCGTGTTGTTTAAAATGTTGGCGAGACAATGAAACATGATCCAGCAGTCCGATAGGGATAACAGATTATTGCATTTAAAGGCGGAGCAGAAAAACACTGCACAGCGGTAATATTCACAACCCTGTTTATTAGTGCGCACGTGTGGAGTGCATCTGTGTCCGCAGAAAATATGAAAAGACCTTAACACACACACACACACACACACACACACACACACACACACACACACACACACACACACACACACACACACACACACACACACACGCACACGCGCATGCACACAGAAACTTTTTTTGCCCCCGCACTTCTGTAATAAATCCGGCGCCCCTGGCTATTGCTGCAAAAGGTGGTCACACCAGTTACTGAAAGCAAGGGGTCAGTTAATGTTTTTAATGTTTTTGTCTCATTTGTTTAATTGGGTCCCCTTTATCTAGTTGTAGGACTTGTATAAAAATCTGATCATGTTTTAGGTCATATTTATGCAGCAATAGAGAAAATTCTAAAGGGTTCACAAATTTGCAAGCAGCACTGTATGTTATAGACTGCACAGATATTTTTTATATGTAGACTGTATATAAATATGTATTTCACATATAGACTGCATATAACTATAAATTCTATATATAGACTGTATAAAAATATATAGTTTATATACAACGTATGGTACAGCAGCCCGGGGCAGGTTTCAGCGGGAGAGGCACAGATGAATAGTAAGAGCGCTTATGATACATCTATGGGGAGAGGAGGGCGCTTACAGCCAAACACCGTGGTGACGCTGCACTTACCCAGCATTCAGTGGCAGAGCATCATGGCGGAAACCAGGGAGAAAGCGCTGCAAGATTACAGGAAAAAATTACTTGAACACAAAGAAGTGGATGGGCGGTTAAAAGAACGTGAGGATATAAAATTTAAATGTGGCTTTCGTGTTGTGGCAGAAATACATTTTGTTTGTTTTGATGACATACACTGTATTGGACAGTCAGAATCAGCTAGCTGGCCGGCTAGCTAGTGCTTTGTCATGCAGGAACATCGTCGTAGAAAACCGGCTAGTTACAAGCGTTAACTAAACAACTAACTAACGAGAAGAAGCAGACAAACAATAGTTACTCTGTGTAAAATATAAAATTGGCTAATAACTTGTCAAAGACGGTTTAACTAAACCTGCAATGCTGTTGCTTGATATACATAATGAGTCGTATTTTCGTCGCCTCTGTAATGGTTATCGTTTAGAGCTTTATGCTAAGCTAACGTTTGGCAGCTACCGCTAGCATTACGCTAACTTGCCTTCACGAACATGTTTCTGTGACAGTGTTTGACTGTTTAACAACAATTGCAATGACGCTTTGCATCCTCGGTGCCCTTTCTGTTTTTTTTTCCAGTGAGAGAGCAGCTCAGAGAACAAACTAAACAGTATGAGAAATCAGAGAACGACCTCAAGGCTCTACAAAGTGTTGGTCAGGTAAGACTGTTTTCAAGTTGTAACAGTACACTCAAGCCTAACTCCTTAAAGTAACGTTACCCTTCCACTCAAAAATGTGTTTTTCTTATTGCTCCTACAGTTAAATGTTTGAGCTTCACTGTACAGAATCCTTTGAAAGTAGGAAGTTTTTCTGTGCTCATTGAAAACCCGATTGTTAGGGGTGAGCCTACGAGCATGATTTGTGACATCACAATTAAGTTTGGAAGCCAATCCTGGTCCAATAATCCACCAATATTAATAAACCAATATTTATTCTCTCATGGTTATATTTTTAATTCTCTCTTACACACACACACACACACACTCATTGCAGTTGTTTTTGACTTTCCTTGTGCGATGCACATCACCTCCCTGTGGCATTGGGAGGCTTCGTTGTCCTTGATAGCCTCCAATTTAAAAAATTTTGGTGCCCACAATAAAGCTGCTGCCGGCAACAGTGTGAGCAAACATTGACTGACTGCTCTCATCGAAAACTAGCCAGTCATGTAACTCCCCACTGTCGGTTCTTCTCCACCTCTCATTGAAAAATTGCCTTTTAACGTTTGGTTCATGAGTTGTCTCTCGTTGCGTAGGCGTACTGACATCAGCCACTCTTTTTACACCCGCAACGTAACGCCACATTGTTGTTAAAAGAATATGTCAGATTAGGCTAGAAGCACTCTCCAGGTTTTTTTAATTTTCTTTTTAATCTTCTTCTTCTGATGAAATTTATGGCAGACTAGAGGCAGCAAATGCGTATTGCTGCCCTCCCCAGGTTATTTGTAGAACTCCGTTGAATGCCAGCGGTCACCATGGCTGGTAGGTTGAGTAAATTCACCAGCCACTCCACAGATTCATGGGCATTTGACCGATGCTAATTTCCATCCCTAATCTAGGGTTGCAACTATCAGTTATTTTTATTATCGATTACCTAATCTGTCAGTATTTGTTTCGATCAATCAACTAGTTGTTTGGTCTATAAAATGTCAGAAAATGTTGAAAAATGTCGTCTACTGTTCACTTTACTGTCACAGAGGACTTAAGAAACCAGAAAATATTCACATTCATAAGAAGCTATAGCCAGCGAATTTGGAAATGTTTTCTTATAGAATGACTCAAAATGATTGTCAAAACAGGGTCTTCCCTGCTTATATAACTCAGAGGCCTTTGTATTACTGGCCGCCGCCTTTGTTGAAAATGCCGGCATGTGATGTTGACGGAATGAAAAACGTTGAACTCAACTGCCAGCACACTGACAGTCTACAGCTGGCACACACTAGAGGTACTTGTAATTCATCCTCAAAAAAGGCACCGGTTGCAAACATGTTTTGATTTAATGACTCAATAATTACCTTTTCAAGATGAATGTGAAGTATATTGTGAACTTTCTATGCCATCACTCAGAGAATAACGTTAGCAGAGCAGTGAACTCCAGCAGTAACAAATGAGACCAGCTGACCAACACACACTGCAGCATTAAACAACTTATTGCTCAGTGTTCAGTGCTGTTTCACCTCACAAACCCTGCACCTGCTCAGCACGTTGTGGACAGTGATGTCTTTTCCCGGAGCTAACGGTGCAGCAGAGAGGCTGCTATCCACTGCTGGAGACATGACATAAATAACACAACGGAGCACTCCGTCTGCCCCTCATTTTGTTATTCTCATACAGGCAGGAGACTGTAAGATGCTTTCAAATGAATTTATTCATTAATTAATGCAGTTAACTTTTAAAAATAAGAAGCCTGCGGACCATTTATCTTATCTGCCAGTTATGTTTCATATCGTATTTCAGTGGACTAAGGACACCAATGAATAGTTTGTCATACATTATGCTGGAGCAAGAGACTGAAAATTGTGCCATCTTTTCTATTCATTCGATCGATTCTGAATCGACACCAAAGAATCGGAATCTAGTGGAATCGGGAGATAAGCATATCGTCCCAGGCCTACAAAATAAACTGTCATTTGTCACAACCTTTATTTTTCATCTTTTTGTTCCATCTTGGTACAAAATGTAAATCCCTATGGACACTTGCATCTGTCAAATCATGGGATTTTTTTGTTTTTTTTTTCTGCTTAAGCACACAACACTCTAAAGGTGTGTGCACAAACTGTGTACGCCGCACCACGCACATTCTCCGGCCTTTGCCACCTTTGTCTCAAATAAATCCAGGGGAAACCCTGCAAAATAGTTGGTAAAATTTAATAGCTGGCAGCTCTAGATTAATCAGCAGTGAAAATAATGTCCATTTGTCAACAAAGTCAAGAAGCCAGTGTTGGTTCCAGACTCTGAAATAGGCTTTTTGTCTTTTTGTGTTCCACATCACACAATACAGGTGTTGATTTTGAAAAGAACGCCTTTGTTATAGTCAGACAGCTGCATTGTTAAAGTATTAAATGATTTCATCAAAGGTTTCAGTGTTTCCCGCAGGTTGAGAATTTACTTGTGGTGGTGGGTGGCGTGGCGTGGGACCGATGTGCACGCAGAGACTCATGCAGTTTAGAGGGAGGTGGAGTGTAACCTAGGTTTTCTCTAGCTACAATTTACAGATGTCTCCTTAACACCTCACATGCAGGCTATCAGTAGACACTAGCTAGATGGCTGCACAAAGAGAAGCCTCTAGTCCTCACTCAGTCACAGCAGCACACAACTCAGACAGATTTTATCTCCATGGGTGGGCAGCCCAAGTAGAGCCTATGTATGGGAAATGCTGGTTTTTAAATTCAAACAGGCTAACCAAGCACATGCATGCAGAGACATGCTAAAATAGTACACATGGTGGTTGTTGCTATCATATCCAACATGTTTATCACCCATCTCATATTTACTCTGTATCGTCCAACCTAACTTATCAAAGATTCAATCCAATTGTAAACACTTTATTTTTCCCCAACGAGCAATTTGCAGAGATTTACAAAGATGATGATCCAGTGGAAAGGAGCTAACTAGGCAGCCGAGAGAGAGAGAGAGGAGTAGAGGCTGATTTATTCTGTCTTCCTAACCACATGTGTGCCTCGTGTCTTTGCAGATTGTTGGAGAAGTGCTCAAACAGCTCACTGAGGAGAAATGTAAGTTCACTGGTAGATATCTCACATTTATATGTAAAACTGTGTCAGACATGTGATGATAATGTGTTTCTTGTTTAATTCCAGTCATTGTCAAGGCCACCAACGGCCCCCGATATGTGGTTGGATGCCGCAGACAGGTAGGTGCTGAACAGTTACTTTCATACATCATCTTCTCCAGGGTTTCTGAGCCCTTTCTGAACCTTGACACAACTTTTAGGGCTAAAAACTTCACGACACCACCAATTAAAGAGTTAACAAATGCCATGGATACTTGATTATGGCATATTTTTGTTCTATTTTTGTCTGTCCAGCAGTTGCTCAGATTAAATTAAATTACTCCTCTTGGTTTTTTACTCCTGAAGCTTTAATTGCACTTACAGTAATGTAACCAATGGAGTTGTTGTCAACCCGAGTACTTCACCTGCTTCACCTGCACACACGGAGGGCTCTGCCCTGCAGCGGTGAACCATAGGGAGCAGAGGAGAGTAGTCTGACCATAAACGACAGCAAAAAGCAGCAGAGACTCTCACATTGAGCTGAAATGAAACGAGTGCACATACATTTGGTAAATAACATAAATAAAGACAGTCTCTACTGTGTTTTGCTGTCATTTATTGTGGCCGTCTTGCTGCTTCTCTGCTCTCTCTCAGCGCAGGCGGGGCTGAGCCTTCAGCAGCGCAGCAGAGGAGAGTTGACAACTAAACTTATTATGTCACTATAAGTGCAATAAAAGCTTCACAAGTAAAAAGCTAGTAAAAGTAATTTATCAATATAATCCCGTATTATTTTTTTTCATAGTTTATTTTACTTATAGTAAACAAAGAAAACTGAATTCATTATGGAGCAGCTGAAGCTTGTTAAGGGCTTCATAACGAGTTAATAATTAGAATAGGGTGTGTTAGAGTAGAGACATACTTCAAACTTGCAAGTCGGGTTGCTGACCACTGGGCTAGATGTAAGCTTTTTATGAATTCTACCCATTACATGCCTGATAGTGGAAGAGTGTTAATAAAGAAACACAACATACTTTTTCATCTTGTAGTTGTCTTCTTGTTTTTGTCTTGTTGATGTAACCAACTCCCACATCTATTGATTCCTTTTATGTGTTATATGTAGGGTTGTTTTACCCCATAATGGCTCTTAGAATTAGTTTTCAAGCAGATGCAAATATACTAAAAAGTAACTAGAATATATTTCAAAATGTTCTGTCAGGGGAGCACGTCCCTGGACTCCACTAGTTGTGGCAGGTTTTCTCTATCCATGCAATGTTCTCACCTTTTTTTTTTTTTTTACCCCTTACCTGTTTGTACCCCTGTACCTGCATATCAAGTTACCCTTTTGTGTTTGTTGTCATAAGCTATGCAAAACATTATGACAACATAAAATGGAACTGGTCAAGTGAGAACAATGATAATTAATCTGACCTTATTTGAATGGTGAGCTTGATATAATCAATGGATTTTGATGGGTCAAAAGAACATTTGTAATGGTGCTAATCATGAGATGATTCAGCTGCACATTGTCAGAGATGTTGTCATGCTGTATACCATGGTATCTGTTTCTTTATTGTCTCTGGTCTCGGGTATTAGTCACATGTGGGCAATGTTGTAATCACTGAGCAGGTCTGCTTTATGCAATATTGGATTTTTTTTCATATACTGTTGTTGTTGTTATGTCTGTGTTTGGCTGATCCATCCAAATCAATTCCTGACCAGTTTAAGTACATATCATTTTGGCTACACATTTATTTATTTTCAAAAATCCAAATTGTTGGATGAAAAATTCAGTTTGCCAAGACAATGCAGTAAATCTTGACCTCAGTGTTGAGAATGTAAACTCTTAATGTGTAATATTTTTCATTCCAGTTGGACAAGTCACAGCTGAAGCCAGGCACCAGAGTGGCTTTGGACATGACTACGCTCACTATAATGAGGTAGACTGGACACAGTCATCACACTGAACTGGCTGATTGCGTTTATGTGGAATTTTGTTTGATCTGTTTGAAATAGTGCCACTGTTCTTTTTCTCTGAAGGAAACTGTTTTATTTTAGAGCACATTGTTTGATAAATCATGTTAGTAATGGTGAAGCGGCCCACCCTTCATGGACTTTTTAGGTTGGTCTAATAATGTCTGAGGTTTTGAAGGGTAACTATTAAGCATCTGCAAACGGCTGCTTACCTCACAGAAATAATTACAGCTAATAAACCACTTTTTAGTGTTTTTATATTTGTTTTCCTCAGCACACCAAAAACATATTGAGCAGTGATTCCCAAAATGTTTGTTCACAACTTTGAATTTAGTGTGCCCAAGCTATACATGTGCCATAAAAGCTGGCAGTGAGTGAACCATATACACAGCTGGTGATGTTTGTGTGCTCAGCATGAGTTTTCCTGTTCTTTCAAAGGTACTTGCCCAGAGAGGTGGACCCTCTGGTGTACAACATGTCCCATGAAGACCCTGGCAGCGTCTCCTACTCTGAGATCGGGGGCTTGTCTGAACAGATCCGTGAGCTGAGAGAGGTAGGACCAAGCATCGGCAATACAATATATAAGGCAGACTCTTCATTTTGGGCTATTTTTGAGTCTGGTACCCAGTACTGGGCAATAAAATAATCTCCATATAGGATCGCAATAAAAATAATGTCTAATGATGATAAACTTTGGACATTTTTTACTTTATGGATGATCTAACAGCCTATCACACAGCAGAAATAAATGTGACAACAGCCAGTCAATCTGCAGTTTTTGGCTTGCACGTCAAAGTACATGCCAGTGTCCTACTGCAAAGCATTGTTTAAGCCACCAGTGAAGAAAGCGGATGTCTCTGGAAAAGAGGGAAAAATTAATGGAACTGAGGGGCAGGAAAGTGATATGATGATGTCAGCGTTAGAGGGGCGAAGAAGGACAAACTCTGCTAAATCAGGGACACTTCTCTCTAGTAGAGAGAAAAGATGTGAGGAGTGAAGGCAACAGAGTGGTAATTGGAGCACTGGGGGCGTGTTTGCAAAGTTAAATGTTATGTTATTCTATTTTTAATGTTAATAAACTATATTCTAAGGTTTAACCCTTTATGAACCCTCTGGTTTCTTCAGGCTTCAGTCATCATCAGGACTTCAAACTGGCAGCATTATCAAAATATATATTGTGATAAATATCGATTTTGATCAATATGGAAAAAAAATGATCGATCAGACTTTTTACCATATGGCCCAGCCATATTCTGATGAGTGTATCTGTATGATTTCCAGTATGTGTTTTATGAGGTGACAGCTGTATGGGTTGGGGTTCTGTTTTAGATTAGACAGGCATCAAGTCCAGATGATTTTCAAGCCAATGATTTCAAACCAGTGCTGTTCTGATTTGATGGCAGGTAATTGAGCTGCCTCTGACCAACCCTGAGCTCTTCCAGAGAGTGGGCATCATCCCTCCTAAAGGCTGTCTGCTCTATGGACCTCCAGGTTAGTAGTCTGATCATGTGTTTATCATTCAAACTGACCTCACACAGTAAGAATACATAAACCATTAACATCCATATATACACATCACAACACGTGTTTCTGAGGTACTATACTTTGTGTAAGGTTCATATTATTCATTTGAATTTTGTGATAACCTTAGAAGTGTAGCGTAGATAGGTGATTGTTTGTTTGTTTAATCCAGTTGATCTGCTATTGATGTGATTATTTCTGTAACAGGCACTGGGAAGACTCTTCTGGCCAGAGCAGTTGCCAGTCAGCTAGACTGTAACTTTCTCAAGGTGAGTGTCAGTGCCATTATCAGGGTGTTCTGCCACGCTGTAGTCAGTTAGCTGATGGTGTGTGTGTGTGTTTGTGCTACAGGTGGTGTCCAGCTCCATTGTGGACAAGTACATTGGAGAGAGTGCCAGGCTGATCAGAGAGATGTTCAACTACGCCAGGGACCACCAGCCATGCATCATCTTCATGGATGAGATCGATGCCATCGGTGAGTGACGTCTAGGATTAGTTTAGTATTACTATGTAAAGGCTTTTATTGTGTAGCAGCTAAAGCTTCCTGTAGCTTTGGCAGTCTCTGGCCTCTCATGAACCTGTTGTAATTTACATTCTCTGCTCAGACTGGACAGATGACGTCTGTCCGTATTACACAAGGAAGTAGTTCATTTCCCCGAGTACACAGTAACTGTTTGCGCTCTTTGCTTGCCGCGTGATACGTGATGATGAAACTGTTTATAATACAACGTGTTTGGCATCGCGGTCATGTATCTGGCTGCAAGCATGCACAAGTGCGATTGGCTCTCAACTGTAATATACTGTAACTTCAAAATGTACTGAATATACACAGTTCTTCTTATTACAAACAAGGATCACGTTCTTCACTCAGGGCTCGATCAGTTCTACCACTGTGTGCTGTGAATCATGTCTGTGTTGTTCTTGTAGGCGGCAGACGTTTCTCTGAGGGAACTTCTGCTGACAGAGAGATCCAGAGGACTCTGATGGAGGTAATGAGTCACTTCAATGTCACAGTCTGTGCAGCCTGCCACTGTTGTTTTCTATGCTACTGTCTTATCTCCTTGCTGTATTTTATTTTATTTACTTTTTACTTACTTTTTATTTTTATTAAAGTCTTTAATTTCCAGTCAAGTTTACTACGTTAGGAAAACATATTCTGTAACTGGAGAGTTTGAGAATTGAATATTTTGAAGAAAATTTAAGAATTTTAAGAATTAATTTGCTGTTTTCTTTGCATTGAAATCTCATAATAATACATAATATTACAACTTTTCTCCAAACTTCCCCAAATTATGAGTTTATCAAAGTATCTTGATTTTGGTGGCCCTAATACCTGTGGTATTATTGTGTAAGATTTACAGATTTATATATTTCTATAGATAGATTTATATTTGCTGTTAGTGTTATGTTTTTGATGCTTATTATACAACTGTCAAATGTCCTGCTCAGTGCATATTTTGGTCACAATTTTTTATCGATTGAATTTAAGCAATCAAAATAGTTTGTTAGAAAAGAGATATTTAAACTCTTATCGATTAGACTCAAACCCACTGGATCTAATCCTGAATGTATCAGTCCCTCTGCTATCATTGTTACTCACTGAGGAAGAAAACATCAAATACAGCAGGCAAACAGGCTGAAACCACATTCCTGATATTGAACAATGAACATGTAGCACAGTACAGTCTATATGCAGTGTATTAGAAAATGAACTCACTCAGTAAAGTGTACTTTAATACTGCAAAGCATGGCCAGTTTATTATATTTCAAAGTTCTATATTTTTAGTCAGATGGTTAAAAGCAGTGGTTGGTTGAGTTGTTTAATGTGTGTGTGTGTGTGTGTGTGTGTTTCCTGTCAGCTGCTGAACCAGATGGATGGCTTTGACACGCTGCACAGAGTCAAGATGATCATGGCCACCAACAGACCAGACACTCTTGACCCAGCCTTACTTCGACCCGGCAGACTGGACCGCAAAATCCGTAAGACCTTCTCTCCTGTTCCTGTTCATCATCTGTCAGCTCTGTATGACCTCATGCAGCACAACTAATCTTCTTCTACCTCCGCAGACATCGAACTGCCCAATGAACAGGCTCGTCTGGACATTCTCAAGATCCACTCCAGTCCCATCACCAAGCATGGAGAAATAGGTGAGTAAGCTCAACTGGTACCTCGATGAATCCTCTTCATATCATTTCCTCTGGCTGGCTACGATATGCTCCTGTATGCCAGTTTAACCTGCTCACTGTAGTTGACTTCCTTTGTCACTTCTCTATCCTACATGATCATTGAAAGGTCACAGAAACGGACTATTAGTTGTGCTGTCAACACTTTGTAGCTCTCATGTTACTTGTAATTCTGCTCATGTAGGGATTTACAGCCTTATCTCACTGTTGCACTCACTGATGCTCTGGAGGAGCATCAGCAACAAGTCTTGCGTAAGCTCACTTGCCTTAAGTAAGCAACTACTGAATCACTTATCATTCATTTCATTAGTCCTCATCTCCCTGACGCCGTTCTTCTCATTCAGATGCTACATAGACAATACAACCATTGTGCTTTCAGAATGTACTAGTCCTTGCTGGCTGCAAGTTGACTGCTGATCTAATAGCAATTTTTAAACACATTTGATTTTGGATTGAGATGCATTAATATACTTTGGCTGATAAACATATACTTATGTATATTTGACAGCATTTTACAGAACTTATTATTTTCTGCTCTCTTAATTTTGGGTTGAGGTAGTAAATTGGGAAAGCAATTTTAGAGAATGATGAAATGGATCTTCAACAATTTGATAAGTGAATAATCCTTTCAGCTGTTTAATTGTGCATCAACACACTTGAAGACGTCACATTTGGCTTTCAGCACTTGTGATGAGCGTCAGAGTTTACGCCGTTAATATTCCATAAAGAACATCTACCAGACATATGTTTAAATAGCCATATAATAGCCTACATTTAAACAGCAATAAAACACAACAAATACAAACACTGTGATCCAACAAATGTATTTTATTAAAAGTAGTAAGCAGAATGAACTCTTCACAAACTGAGCATATAGGCTACAACAATAAAATAAATCATCAGGGCCGGGGAAAAGTGAAATATCCTCCATGTAAAGTTACCTGAGAGAAAACAGTCATGTGAACTGCTCTTGAGCCAAAGCGCCAGGCTGTCGCTGGAGTGTGCCACGCTTAGTCACATGACCAAATACTCAGTGTCAGTCTTTTCATGTCTTAACGGAGGAGGCAAAACCAACTTTTGCATTATAAAAGTTTATATTTAAGTTGTCTTGGCAACATACTATAGGTCACACAATATTAGGCTATTTAATATGCTATTAATGAATTGATTTGTTTATTTGGCAATCAGCATATTTCCCACTGGACATTTTGGCCGTTGATATTTATTGATTATTTTGGCCAGACCACTACACGATACCAGCAAAAAGCCGGCATATGCTGGTTAATGTCAACCCTGATGAGCATTGTTCTTTGTTTTTGGATATTTCATAGAGTAAATGATTCATCGATTAATTGAAAAAATATTAGATTAGAGATGCATCTAGTCATAATTATTGTTATGACTATTATTCAGTAGTAACAGTATAACACTCAGACTTTATCCAATACTGAAAAGCTGATCATATCCTCACCAATTTAGTATGAACTTTTGTCAATACGTGGGTTGTGTTTTTATTAATGTCCTTGTACATTTACAGTACACTTGTAGCCATTTGGTGGACACCGTGCACCTTGTTTGAGAGTGGCTCTTCTAGAAAGAGCTACAAGGGTTTCTAATAAAATAAATACATAGTAAAAAGTGGAAGAAAACGGGCTGTAGTTCTGCATTCAGCTTTACTCTCTAGATAAGTTACATCATAAGCAACTGATAGTGAGAAGGACAGAGGTTAGACAATATTTCTGTAAACACACAGAAAGAGATGCAGTAACTTTGGTGTTGAGACAAATCAAGCTAAATTGTTTTATGTTTTCAGATTTTGAAGCCATTGTGAAGCTGTCAGATGGTTTCAACGGTGCTGATCTGAGAAACGTGTGCACAGAAGCAGGTAGGACATTGAACTATTGTTTAATTTTCTGTCTCAAGTTCTGTCCATGAACAGCTTTATCCATGTTCACTTTTTTTTTGTTTGCAGGTTTGTTTGCAATCCGCTCTGACCGCGAGTATGTAACTCAGGAAGATTTCATGAAAGCCGTGCGGAAGGTTGCTGATTCAAAGAAGCTGGAGTCCAAGCTGGACTACAAGCCTGTATAAACCCTCTGTGTCATAGTTCTTTTCTCTACCTGACGTTTTTCCATTGCATTTCCATGGATTTGCTGTGTTGTATGCTTAAGGCCAAACAGTTTCTTTATGTTTGTGGGAAGCAACACTAGAAAAAGTATGTTGTCCTTAAATTTGCCAACTAAGTGACTTTCACTCAGTAACAGTAAGCTCCTGTTTCCACTTGTTAGTCTGACCTGCCTCAGTACTTACACTGGATTAAAGAGGCTGGTCACTTCTGGCATCCCACACAACACTTGTATAAAATACCTTCATATACTGAAATAAACCATTATATCTAAAATTCTGTCTTTCACTTTGTGACCACTCATTCATTTCTTTTATTACCTTCAGTTGAGTGAAAGTAATGAATTGATTAACTGATTAAAGTGTGTATAATTTAGTGGCATCTAGCAGAACGGACTTGGCAGAAATGGAATATAATATTCATAAATGTTTTCATTAGTGTATAATCACCTGAAAATAAGAATCATCGTCATGTTTCTGTTTGTTTAGAATGAGTCCTTTACATCTACATAGGGAGTGGGTCGTCTTCCATGGAGCCCGCCATGTTTCTACTGTAGCCCAGAATGGACAAACCAGACACTGGCTCTAGAGAAGGCCTTTGGTGTGTTTTGCTACCACCGTCCTGATAGTAATTTTACCAGAAAATTTCTTGACTCAAGGTCCACTCACTAGATTTTTCTATAGTTTATAGCTCTATAACTTCATGGTCCTGATCAGCAGATGACAGCCGTTTCCATGACAATTTGCAACTCAATCCTCTGATGAAGACTGAAAGATTGAAAGCTCTGGAAAAAGTTAGTAAATTGGAATTTGAGTGGAGATTATATTGCCCGACTTGATACTTTTGTGGTGAAAACAAAATTTAAAGAAGCACTGACAGATGATTTGTGGAAGTGTGTCCACTCATAAAAAAAAAAAAAAAAGAACGCATGCATGCATGTCAAGTCTTGAATTCTTCCTCACCATTCACCTTCATCTACAGCGTCAGATTAAAGATTAGGATTTGATTGACTGTGGCAAGTGAATACTGCACTGGTTCTGTAAAAGAGGTCAAACCAAACTTGCATCATCTTCTACAAACAAATATATCTACAATATTGAGTAAACATAAACAATCTGTACATGAAAATATCACTAAATCTTTGTTATCTATATTCTTTACAAACAGGAAAACAACTTCTCTTCTTCCTCTGAACTCGTTCACAGAATGTTGCAGCAGAACATCCTGTACTTGGTTCAGTGCCTGTGTATCATCTAGTTCATAATATACCTATCAACAAAAACCATCATCATCATCATCATCATCACTTCTATTTCATGTTCATTTCATGAAATCATTACAAGCTTAAGTAACTTAATGAAACTTCCACATAAACAGTTTAGCTGCCCTGTAACCATAATACATGAAACAGTACATGTGTTTCTATGAGTGTAACTATGGAGATGTTGTGTCTGTTTGTTGCTACACTGCAGTAGATCCTTAACCATTGAAACAACATGTTGCAGCTGAGCTGGGAGGGATGTTAAGGATGTTTCTAACCTCTGTTTGCAGAAGATTTCTCTGCTGTTGAGTTATACATCATATAAATGATCTGCTGTGTATGAGAACAGTTACATTCATACTGAAAAAAAAATGGACAATGACAGGTCAGCAGCAAACACAGTTACTGTTCAAATGTGGGATAAAATAAAAGTGGTGCAACAACAACCAGGCAATGCTGCTGTGAGACTGAGCATCATCGCCCGCTCCGCTGGAAAACTGCAGCTGTATCTTGATTCCAAGTTGTCGGTATGCAGACTTAAAAACACTTTTGAGTGTTGTTTCTGTTGCACACACAGCTGCAAAAAATGCAGAATGAATTGCGGGTGGTAAAACGGCTCCAAAAAGATGCTGTAAACCCCCCCCCCCCCAAAATATGCGAAATCACTTCTCTTTGAGTTTCAACTGACGGCAGCAACTGGTGTCTGATAGCAAATGTATTGTAATGTGTCCTATTAGTATAAAATGGTTAAATATGTTGATTTCTTGTATACTAACAGTATAGATTAGTACTGTATACAGTATGTAGAGTGGAATAAGGACAGTAATCATATGTAGACAGCCTCACAGTCCACACTACCACATTCAATTATTATCTCTCTGCTGGCACGTGCAGTAGGAAGGATGGTGCTCATTTATCACTGACAAACTTGTCCTGCAGCCTGAAAGAGATGAATCTTCTCTCCTTCTTGTTTTATTCATAGATCTCAAAATGTTTGACCATTGGTTAAATGCTGGAGACAGTCTTATGGAGTTTTTTTTTATATTGTTGCAGTTGCTGCAGTGTATCTACAGATTTTGCTATCTCTACAGTCCAGCTGAACTTTTTTTACTCATGGAGGTTTGATATAAAATCATTATTTAGGGTCTTGCAGGTATTACCGTATTTAGAAGTTAATTCACTGGCTCATTGCACATCATCTGGGTGAACATTCTCTTGTTGTACATGGAGTCATTGCTCTGCAGCAGCTGCACCCTGTGCCAGGGCGAAGGACTCCAGGACAAAGGCCCTGCAGATGGGGCAGTGCTGGAAGTGAGACACACAGCTGTCACACACACAGGCATGTCTGCAGGGCAGCAGCACTCTGTTCACTGCTGCATTCTGACAGACCACACAGTCTCTGCCCCTCCCCTCTGACCAGTCCTCCTCCTCCTCCTCCTCCAGCACCTGCTCCACCATGCTGGCCTCTTCCTCGCTGGGTTCACCGGGTTGGGTATTCTGGTCTGGTTCAGGGGGCCCGGATGTCCCCTCACTGCCAGCTGACATGAAGAGAGGCTGCAGGAGACATGAGACATGGTTTTCAATTGACATTTTCACTTATGATAGCAAGAATAATTCATGTTACGCAGAAAATTCAGTGAAATTGACAGAAAGTGCCATATTAGTGAGCCAGTATGCA
The DNA here is from genome assembly GCF_910596095.1 of Thunnus maccoyii. Classification (NCBI taxonomy): domain Eukaryota; kingdom Metazoa; phylum Chordata; class Actinopteri; order Scombriformes; family Scombridae; genus Thunnus; species Thunnus maccoyii. Next base: position 29,674,071 of record NC_056549.1, on the reverse strand, counting down.
TGTTACCAGGACCCTGGACAGTTCACGTCAACATCCAAGTCACAATACAACTGTGTAATTAAGGATGCTATTGAGTTGCATTATGGGGAATGTTGGTTTTGGAGCTTGACCCATATTATACACTAACAGTCAGGGTATCTCAGCCTCTGCTGCTTAAACCATTCTGCTTTTAATTGGTCCCTTGCAAGCTTCCCAAAATTGCTGAAAAGAGTCTGTTGAGATATTCAGTCCATCTGGTTCTTCAGTTTTGGACCGAGGCAAAACTTCCTGTTGCGTAATATTCTTTAAAGCCACAATGAATGGCCAGTAACATGGCCCTCTATCTTCTGGTTTTTGAAGTGTCATAGTGTGGTCACCTTGCTAAATATTTGACCTTGTTCCAGCCGTATCCAACTCCTGTACAGAACATGTGAAGCTGCTATCTGAGTTTGAGGTAGAAGTAGGAACAACTTGCTTGAACCAAATGTGACATACCTTTAACTCATACATGTTCCCTTGTGAGGTGAGAAGGTACTGAAATAGGATCCTTGCAGACAGGCTGTATTTGTCATCAGGAACATGAATAACTGTCACACTGGCCACCTGAAAGAACAGAGACAGGATCATGGTATTTCCATTCATTTCTGAGGGTTTCTAACAGTGTTTCCTTGTCTTGAGAGCTTGAGCCTGAGTCAGGAACAGTTATATGACGGGACTATACAAATAAATTGAACATTATTTTCCCTTGCTTCTAGTCTTTATGCTAAGCTGGGGTACATTTCCTCTATAGTTAAGTCAGACAGATGAAATGTCTCTGGATCAAACAGCAAATGAGCACATTTCTCAACATATCTGAATGTTTCATCAATCTATCACATTTATTTATGTAGCACATTTCATAAAATGTAAGCTCAATGTGCTTCACACACCACACATGAATAAAATAAAAATAGATCATTTATACATATTTAAATTTATATATATATATATATATATATATATATATATATATATATATATAAACATAAATTCATAAAAATAATTCATCCCCTGCCCACCCACCTACACAAACATATGTTTATGTAACATACCCACTCACACATACCCAAAGAGAGAAAGTGAGAGACAGAGAGAGAGAGAGAGAGAGAGAGAGAGAGCTGCCAGCTGCTGCTGAAGCTCTGCCCACACATACCAAAAACAATCTGGCCCAACCAAATCATCTCAGAACAAAAAGAAAATTATATCAAATATTGGAACGAAACTACAAAATCACAAAGTAAATTGGACCTAAATAAGTGAGACATTTTGCAAAATAACATTCAAATAATATTCAGAAAGGACTCTAAAGAAGAGGTAACAACATTAATCAGCAAGAATAGAAGAGAAAATATCATCTTTGGATATATGTATATATTTTTTAATCAAAACAACTAGCTAGCTGTCAACTGCTAACTGCTAGCTGCCACTGTTACCAACATTCCAAAGGAGAAACTGCACCAACAGAAGACTTATTTTATGAAGACAAGAAGAAAAGTGAAAGGTTGGTAACTGTGACGGTCCCAGTGCCTGTTGCCTTTGTGTCTATGTGTTGCAGGTCTTTGGATGGATGGAGCTGAGTTGCTACTTGAGTCCCAACTGGGAACATCTGGCCAGTGCTCCAGAATGTATTTAAGCCCGTCTGCCCTGATTCCAGTCCTCTGATCCTTTCCCCACTTACCAAACAGTGGTTGTTTTTGGCGTTTCCCTTTTTGATTTGGTTTTGCACTGACAACGCATTCATACACTTTCAAACATCACTGATACTGACTTACACACCCCATTGTAGTTATTGTTATTTACTTTAATAAATTTCAGCTTGTTATTGCTGAGTTTGGCGTCTCCCTCTTCTGTTGTGGCCCACAAGCTGGTCATAACAGTAACATCTGGTAATATCAATTCATCTTTACATAGTTTAGTTTTTTGCCAGTGTTTGCAGGCTAGAAAAGCAAGCAAATAGTTAGTGGAGGCAGTGATAAAAAACAACAGAACAAGAACTAATAGAAAACATCCAATCCATGAAAACTAAAAAGGCTTGTGGAACTGATGGATTGAAGGTTTAATAAACCCAATTCATAAATCTGGAGATAAATATGACCCAAAAAACTACTGGGGGATAAAATACTCTGCAACATCATTAATAAACAACTTGTCAATTTTCTTAATGACCTCAACGTTCTGCATAAAAGCCAAATTTTGGAAAGGAATTGTAAAGAAAAAAACAAAACACAGAGTAAATTCAAATGTTATCTGGCTCTCAAAGGAGAATTCACAATCGCAAATGACCTAACCACAATAAAATCTCCTAAATGAAGAAAAGTCTTGACGAGAGAGACTTAGTGAACACTGCTTTGCCATAGAAACAGACAGAGCGTTCTGGAAGGTTTGTAAGCATGGACTCACTATGTTGTATGTGTCCCTGGCTTCTGGCTCTGCCAGTGTCAGCACAGCCACTAGAGGGTAGCGTTCTCTCGGCAACAGCCCAAAATCTGTGATCCCCTGGTCGGCTGGAATCTGTGTGTGATGCCCCTCTCTGTCTTCACTGCTGATACTGAGAGGTTGTGGTCAAAGAGCCTAACAACAGGAGCTGATACAGGAACAAAGATAGAGGACTATATCTGAAATATGAGTGTGTTGAATGACTGCTTATAAATGAACATCCACCCCAAAACACTTGAAAAGTGTTAACAAGCTGCTATTGGACAATTACTTTGAATTTCCAGATCCATGTTTGGTGTATTTTATTATTCCAGCAGAAACTGATCCAACATAAACATGACCTCAAAATATTTCCTATGCAGATACAAATTAAATGGACAGCAGATAATCATCAGCAGTATATGAACTTTTAATAAATTATAAATTAATATTATTATTATATCATCATTTAGTTATAGGCAGATAAATGTTTATTCATGTTTTTGTCAATAACTGTAACTCCTCCTGTGGGGGCTGCTGTATAAACATATAATGAATGACAAAATAGTAAAATACAGTTGTAATAATAGAAAATAAATCTTCATAGGAGAAGTTAGAACTGTTGACAGATACTGTACATCAAAGGACAGGTTCACTATGTTTCAAGTGTGTCTTAAACCAACAGTCAGGTGTCCATATGAACAGTGAAAGAGGTTTTCTTTACTGTAATCATGTCACCCTTCATACTGGATATTAAAAGATCCTTCAAATGTGCTTTCAATGGAAGTGATGGAGGACAAAATCAACAGTGTGTCCACACAGTCATTTAAAAGTCTCTGTGAAGCTTATATTCAGCTTCAGCAGTCTGAGTTAGTCATATCAAGTGGATATCTGACACATTTACAGTCTTTTTAGCATCACATTCCCTCTTTGTGTTTCCTCGGGCAGTGTTTCCCTGTTGAGCTGCAGGTGGAAGTATAGTAACAAAAAGAGGAACTTTGGCACTAAAAATACTATAACGTTGAAAGATATCTACTTGATTTGACTCATTTGGACGCTGAAGCTTCATATTAGCTTCAGATAAACTTTTAAATACATTTTTGCACAGAAGGAGGACTGTGGATTTTGTCCCTCATCACTTCCATTGTAAGGTCATTATGAAGGGATCTTCTAATGGTCAGTATGAACAGGAGGAATGATCACAGCAAGAAAAACATGTTTCAATGTTCATTTGGGCTCCTGACTGTTGTTTTAAGACAAACTTGTGTGCATTGTAAAGGATACTGGAAGCTCTGGCAGTAGTAGTAGAGGAAGTGCAAGGCCTCCTGGAAATGTTGGGGGGTGCTGAGTCTTGGGCCATGCTGGTGAGCCTGCAACGCTCCCTGCAGGGCACCAATCTCACAGCCCCAGAAACAGCTCAGGATACAGGGCTCCAAGCAGCAAGCCCTCACCAATACACCATCTGCAAGGGAGAGTTAGCTACTGTTATCATGACCTGGGACACAAAAGACACTGGTACTACTAGATGGTGACACTGTTCTCACCAGTGACTGATACTGGCCCAGAGCACATCTCCAGGGCGAAGGGATTGGTCACCTGAACCATTTGCTTTTCAGGGGTTGGTAGGATGGACTCTGTCTCATCAGAGCTGCGCAGGATCACTGGGACATCAAAACCAAACCTACAAGACATGAAGCACAGTGCAGCAGCTGTCAAGAAAACCAAGCAATTCTGTTCTACATAGCTCTCTTCTCTCTTGATCTTGAGATCTGTATGCACAGAGACAATCTATTTAAGTTGATCTTTTGCATACTCAGAGCAACCTGTTAATGACCAACTGTAATGATGTAATAATTTATTGATACATGTGCTTGGTTGACTGATTAGGATTTTTTAAATCAAAATACTCTGTTGCCTCTCTGTTAATAAAACAGTTAAACTAGATTTAGTCATATGAAGTCATAGTGTTTTTGACATTTTGGGCTTAGATACACAGACATACCTCTGCCCAGATAAAACATTATTGCTGCAGCTGTCCTATTTCTCCTATAGCATTTAGCCCTTACACTCTCATGTGTGTGCTGACTGAGCACACAGGTGATTTTAATTCTGTATAGGTTTAGTGTTGTGAAGACATTGGGACAGGGACATTCACTCTTTCATAGTTAGCAGTGAAAGCTGTACTTCAGATAGATATGTGTTACAGTGTCATGGTTACTTTCGCTTTGATAATGTAGTACAGATGCGAAGTCGTAAAGATGAAACGTTATGAATAAGCCTAAATTCTGAGGGATACAAGTGTGGAGGTAATGTGCGAAAATAATGGATCACACTGCTGTTGTAATGATAATTTAGTGGCTACGCTAACTTGCTAAATATCACTTACCAGCCGAGCACCATGGCGGCGGTAACAACGAAACACAAAGAAACCACACTAATGTAAAATAGTGGGGAATACTCATACAAGGTCACCAGGAAAACCGCTGCCATTTCCTTTCATTTATGCAATTTAATACGCGAACTTATTCAAAAATCCTTTGGTAAACACTTTCATGACGGCCATGACAGAAACTCCCAATCAACAACTACGGTGGCTTAAAAGGTCCTAAAGTAGACAACGACTTTTGGAAAAAATTACAAATGCAAATATTTTAACCAAGAGTACAGTTAATAATCACTTTACAACATATGTTTATTTTAAATATGTTACTGACTAAATTTAAACGAAATCTCAGGTTTTCGTATTGAAGCTAACAACCTAATAGATGTTAAGTCATGCTCGCGAATGATAGCTAGAGCAAAGCTCATTACACAGTGAATCTGCCTTCAAATTAAAAATACACAAACTTCAAAGAGCGCGATACAAGCGCAGCTTTTGAAAATTAAATGGTAGTAAATTGGAGTAGTAAAATACTTGAGTAGTAAAATATTTCAGAAATTGTGGTTTCACCCATTATATTTTATTCTTATGTGTGTGCTTTCTGCTGTATTACAAACAATTTAAATCCGTTTATGCCTGCCCGTCAATATGGAGTTTATTTTGAATGTTTGAACAGGAAGTTAAATTTGTCATTTTTAACTTGACGTCATTTAGAGCCTGAGTTTACCATCCTAGCTAGTACCGTTCACTGGTTATTCCAGCAGTAAGAAGGGGGGAAACGGGAGAGTGATCGGGAGTATGGACAGGCAGAAAAACGGGAGGAAATGTGTCGTTTAAATTGCCAGGGCTAATCTTTTAAAATCTGTAGCTAAAATGATAAGAAATATTGTCGGGGTCAGGGCAGTTCGGCATACAGATGTTACCAGCTGGAGAGAAAGCCGTTAGTCTGGCATAACGGTAGCTATAATAGTGAAGAAAGAAACATAACAGTGATATTTTTATTAGTCTATATCCATGTTTTTAGTCTAATGATTTGCGACAGAACCATGAGCAATATGAAGGATAAACCGACTATCCGCCAACAGAGCTCGGAGAATAACTCTGTCAGCAGTAGTGAATGGGATATGGCAAATGACGTGTTTGTGTCCGGCTACGACGAGAATCCGATGGGAGATAGTGTTGCCCGCGGGGAGAGGGACCCAATGCAGACCGACTTGGAGAGACACCTGCCGCTGTTACGGGGCGACTCGCACCGGTTATCCCAGGATGGCATGATGTTGGGCCTGGGTGGGGAGGAATATTCGGGCTCATCGTATCTGGACATCGAGCCAAACTACACCGAAAGTGACGGGAACGTCTCAACCAAGAAACGCATTCGGTCTAATAGCTCCCGGCACCGGGGTGAGGTCGTCACGGAGCTGGGACCAGAGGAGGTTCGGTGGTTTTACAAAGAGGACAAGCGGACGTGGAAGCCTTTCGTCGGACACGACTCTTTGAAAATCGAGATTGTCTATCTGAGATTCTGTGAGCAGAACCCCGACAAGGTTAAACGCCCCGTTGATCCGGTCGAGGCCGAGGGGAAGGAGACCGCCAAGTCCGGAGAGATCCAACCGGAGAGCGCGGCGGTGGACGGTGGAAGTGTCCGGGCGGAGCCGGCGATGCAGCGTGGCGGAGGGCAGTGGCGCTCAGCTTCAGAGGAGATTAAACATTCGGACATCAGTATCAGCGTGGAGGCAGTGTGTGTCAGAGGAGGGCTCTATGAAGTGGATATCAAGGAGAAGGAATGCTACCCTGTTTATTGGAACCGTGAGCATGCCAATGATTTATGTCCAAAATGATAAAACTGCTGCCATAACTGTTTCTAGTAACACCGCTACCAAGCCACTACTGCTACTGAATTAGAATAAAGTGTAGCATTAATGATATTAATAATTTTATAATAATACTGCTACCAATACCACCAGTACTGACATTACTTTCAACCACTAGAGATCAGCGAGATCAGCAATACCACTATTACAACTAGCATTGCTACTATACTGATACCACATCCAGCATGGCTACTAGTAGCTCACTGTCAATATGACTTTACTGTCAATGACTATTACAAATTTAATGCAATGCCCACTGTGTCTGCCGTGACCACTGCACTCGTCATTGCTGAAATTAGTCAGTCAGTTAATTAGTCATTTCATCATCAGACACAGACTAAGCAAACAATATGAAAACATCACATAATTATGTCATTATTTGTGACATTATTTAGGTCTGCAACTGAACCCTATTTTCATTATCAACAAACGTGAACTATTTCCAACAATAGTTTTATAAAATGTTTGAAAATTGTGAAATAATGATTCTTGCCCAAAGAGATCTTGTTTTGTCTGATCAATAGTCCAAACCCCAAAGCTTTACTTTAAACTTCATTTAACTTTACAATGATATTTCAAGCATTTTTTCTTGATAAAGTACTTTAACAAGCCATGGATTATCAAATGTTATTGATTCTGTTGATCAACTAATCAATTAATCGACTAATCATTTCAACACTGTTTTAAATATTAAGTTATTAATTCACTGTCAAAATAAAATATCCATCTTTGATCATGAAATTGTTCAGTTGCAGCTCCCTCATGTCACCGAGATTGCCTCAACTTTGACTAATTAAATAAAGGCTGCAACTAATGATTATTTTCATCATAGATTAGTCTTAGTTATTAGTCTGCTGATTCATTTCTTGATGATCAATCAATTGTTTAACCAATAAAATGTCAGAAATTACAAAAAAATACCCATCGTGATTTCCTAAAGCTTTGTGATTTACTCATTACTCACGTTGCTTCTGTGTCCAAAAACACGCCCAGACCCAAACATAGGCTATTCATTTAACTATCATAGAAGGTTAGAAAAACCACAGACATTTTTTGGCATTTTTGCTTAAGAAATCACTTAAATGAGATGATCTATTATTATAATAGCAGCTGAGTCATTTTCTGTTGATCATCTTATTGATAAACAGACTAATCAGTTCAGCTCTAAATGAAATTGTAATTACGCTCCTAAACACTACTATTGCAACAATTATTGCTACCTCTGCACTTACAGCTGACCATGATAAATGCATTATTTCATGTACAGTTTCTATGTTCCCAAATGTTTGTTTATTTACATAGAGGAAATGTGTTTCTGGTATACACACAAATATCTTTCCTTTTCTTCTTTTTTCACACACAGCTGCTATAATGTTGTTATACTGTATAGAGTACATCCAATGTGGCCTCTCCATCAGATTACATCTATTTATGATTCCTCTTTCATTGAAAAATGCTCAATGAAAGAGGGAGGTTGAACTTTTGATTTTGTACCAGAAAGACACATAAATTAAACAAACAAAGGCTGCACAACCCTTCAAATAGCGTGGCAAACATCATGTGCTGTCCCTTAGAGCAAGACCGTATTCCTGTGATGAGGGGTCAGTGGTTCATTGATGGAACATGGCTTCCTCTGGAGGAGGACGAGAGCGACCTCATCGAGCTGGAGCACCTCGCCCGTTTCCGGGGGCAACAGATGAGGGACACCTACGAGATGGAGGCGGTGACCACCACAGTGGACAGCAAGGACATTAAGGAATGTAAGACATTAAGGAATGTAAGACAGGGTGTGAAAGAAAGAAAGTAGACCTAGAAAGATGCATATGTGTACAGTATATTTGTGTGTGACGGACAAAGAAGATCAAAAGTGTGTGTAGAGTGTGTGAGTGTGTTATAGAGATTAGATTGACAGGTAAAAACAGAAGTAAAGAGAAAGGCAGGGAAAGGCTGCAGGTGCTGTGAAAGGGATGTGTGTGTAACTCTGCCATTCAGAACAAGGCCACAACACAGGTCAGGTGATGCTATTTTAGCTGACTCAAGCTGAACAAATAGGAAGCTCACCTGAGAGAAGAGGAGGCACTGAGTGTGTGTACAGTCAGACTTTTGTTTCACATGTTTCACACACACTCTACTCATACTCACAGGGAATGATGATTTAATTAAGCTGGATAAAGTGTGTCACTCGTTAATTAATGTGTGACTCTCTCTCCCAGCCATCCACAGTCTGAAGCTGAGCCGGAGTCATGTGGACTGGCACAGTGTGGACGAGGTGTACCTGTACAGCGATGCCACGACCTCCAAGATTGCACGCACTGTCACTCAGAAACTGGGCTTCTCTAAAGGTACATGGATAAATGTACGGAAGTGTACACAAGAGAAAAGATTGGATCATGGGGAGTCTTGCTCAGCCAATCAGTTCCCTGAGAAAATCTACAGAGACTTTGACCTGGTGAACCATGCTGACATGTTGTACAATGGGACTGAGACACAAAGTCAAGGGTCACCAAAGGACTACACTATAAGAGCACTGTAGACAAATAAGATAAAGAAGTATGGTATGGTCAGAAGAACAAACAACATCTGACTGGTCAAGGTCAAAAATTAGATAAATTATCTGGCAATTTATAAAATATTGGATTAAAATATGGTTGTTTATTGCTATTTTTAATGTACTCAATGGCCATACTGCTAGCCAAACTGGACTAGTTACAGATTCTGAGCTGAAAAACTCACCCAAATTACAAAAAAAGTAATTTGTGGTGCTCTGTGAACTACACTGTGAACTGCACTGTGAACAGTCTTCATTGGAACTACTTTCTACCAAAGAAATAGCCCCTATGAAGAATATTAACAACATTTGACAACACAATCCCAGCTCACTGTCCACCTACCAATTTCATCCTGTGCTTTGAACTGTATCATATGTTTATCAGCGGTGTGAGTTGGTTTAGTTGTCATGGAGATGGATGTGTTGGCATGCAAGCTCAGTAACTGCTATGATTTCTTCCATGACACTTTTAGAATTCCTCTTGAAATCAACAGTGACAGTTAAAAATCTGTAACAACTGCTGTTAAACTCAACACAATATATTAAACTAAACTAGCTTCTAAACTCTCTATTTTCTCTAAAAAGAGCTCCAGATTATCGGGGCATGTAGTATGCTGATCGCTTGTTCACCAACTGATAAAACAGTAGACCATAAAAATGAGTATACAGCACATACTGTGTGAAGTAAGTATGTAGGATGAAACTGGGACACAGGTACTTTCTGGAGAGAGACGCCATTGGTAAATTTTTCAGATGTCATGCATCACCACTGTGAGCAGTCCAAACTGAATTTCATTCCCCTCCATTGTGTTGTGGTGGAGGCAGAAATCTCTGAGACAGATACCTCCAAACCTGGACCAATAAAACCAAAACTATCTACATGTTGTTTTGTACTTTGAGTGAACTGACCCTTTAATAAATCTTGAGCAGCTTTGTTAAATGGCAGAAATTTAGATCAGTCATCAGTGACTTCAGACACACTGCTGTGGATCACATCACCTCAATTAGTGATGTGTCCTCTTGTGTCCCCAGCCTCCAGCAGTGGGACCCGTCTCCATCGGGGGTACGTGGAGGAGGCAGCACCTGAAGACACCCCACCTGAAACTACCCACATTGTGTTTGTGGTGCACGGCATCGGCCAGAAGATGGACCAAGGCCGCATTATCAGGAACACCAGCATGTGAGTTAACTTTAGCTGTTCAGTGGTAGCAGCGGTAGCACAAAAGATCGAATTGAATCAGAATCATTCTGAGAATAATCGTTTTGTCTCGGCTGGTGTGCAGGATGAGAGATGCTGCCAGAAAGATGGAGGAGAAACACTTCTCTGATCGCACCACAGAGCATGTAGAGTTCCTTCCTGTAGAGTGGAGGTCAAAGCTCGCTCTCGATGGAGGTATGCTTCACCACTGCTCACAGCCATCCAAAACAAAAGCTGTCCTTTTGCAGGAAAACTGTAATGGCATTATGTGTTCCACCTTAAGACTGTGTGTAATAATGACATTATTCTGTACTGATCCACCTGTCCACCTTTTAAAACAGAGAGATTGTAACTGAGATTAATTCAGTATTTGTCACAGTTGTGAGTATGAGGCAAACAGGAGGAGGACCCAAACACAGACACCAAGGCAGGATAGTTAAATGAAAGGTGCTTTAATAATCTAAAATCCAAAAACGGAAGTCTAAGCAGGCAGCAAGTCCAGAGGGCAAGGCAGGCAGGCAGGTCAAAAACAGATAATAGGTAAATCAATCAATCAATCAATCAGTCAATCAATCAATCAATCAATCAATCTGACTTTATTTGTAAAGCACTTTCCATACAAACAAATATAACACAAAGTGCTTTTGTTTTATCATGCTTCACACGATAAAACAGGACCCTCCCCATCCACACACAAAGAGATAAATGGCTTTGTAATTAATAATGCATCAATAATAACAGCACTCAATAAAAACAGGAACTGAGGAAACGCTATTATAAATCTCAGGCAGGATTAGAAATTGATAAAAACTAAAAAAAAAAATAAATAAATAAAAACTCCACACAGTAGATAAAAAGTAAATGAATGGTTAAGAGCACAAGATAAAATGATAAAATACTAAAAGAGAGGAGATATATTGAAGTAAGTAAAACCAGAAATAAAAGGTAGGGTATTAGAAAACAATCCAGAAAGTAAAAAATAAAATGAAATGATATACCAAGAAGTAAAACAGACTAAAATACACAAATAAATAGACAAATAAATAAATAAAGTTAAAGTTTGCTTTTAAAAATATTAACATTCTCTGCTACCCTCAGGTCTTCAGGAAGGCTGTTCCAGAGACAAGGACCATAGGAATGAAAGGATGCCTAACTGTGGGTTTTTGTTATGACTTAATTGATAATCAAAAGGCCACTACCAGAAGACCTGAGGGTTCTAGAGGGTTCATAGGCTAAAATCTGATAAATAGGTAAGCCCAAGACCATTAAGAGCTTTATAATCCAATAAAAGGATCAATTCTGAAGCAAACAGGTAGCCAGTGCAGAAACTTTAAAATCGGTGTAATGTGTACTGTCTTTCTGGTCCTGGTCAACACATGTGCAGCAGAGTTTTGAAGTAATTGTAATTGAGCTATATTCTTTTTAGGGAGACCAGATAGTAGAGCATTACAATAGTCAGTCCTGCAGGTAATAAAGGCATGCATTAGTCCCTTTGTATTGGCTTGAGAAAGAAATGGCCGCACTCTGGCAATGTTATTAAGATGATAAAATGCATTCTTAGTTATGTTTCTAATGTGAGGCTAAAAACGAAGATCTGAATCAAAGATAAAGGTTTTTTACTTGTTGACGACCGGGGTGTAATGCCAGTGCTTGCAGTTTCACATTGAGTTTGTCTCTCTGAGCTTCTGTACCAATATCCAATACATCAGTTTTGTCCTGATTGAGCTGTAGAAAATTATCTGCCATCCATAACTTGATATCTAAGATACAGCTAAAAAGGACATCTATTGGCTCTGAGTCATCAGGAGACACAGCAATGTAAAGCTGTGTGTCATCAGCATAACTATGGAAATTTATGCCATACCTCTTGATGATGTTTCCAAAAACCACAGGTAGCAGAATACAAATGGATAACCAGAAACAAGGGAACAGGAAACAGGTACAGGATAACGAGAACAAAATCAGGAACAGGTAGGCTACAGGTGGCTGGAATGCAAGTGTACCACATGACAACCCAACTAACTGGTAAAGAGTGAACAATCTGGACAGGTATATATACGAGTGATTAGGCAGAATGGGGGATAGGTGAGCCGGTGGGTGTGCGAATCAGGAGAGCGTGTCCGGGGGCATTTTGTGGACAGGTGGAGAATGGCAGGGAATGGAAATGCAGAGGCCTGGGGAAATGGGAATATGGCTAAAGGCGGGGACAGGTAAAGACCAAATGCCATCGTAACCACGGTGACCATGTGGCACATAAACATTAAGGTTTCTGCCCACAATGTAATTGAATTCAGGAAACATACAATATACAACATACAATATTTCTTTCAATGAAATGGAAGCTAGAAAATTGATAAACATTTGACCATGTTATTAATCCCGCTAGTTAACCTTCCAGTGTTCAATACAGAAGTGTTGGTGAGAATGTAAAAGAAACTTTAAAGTCTTTTCCAATTGTGGGACTAAAAATGTTGACGTGGGACTAGAGAAAAGGTCAAAGGGTCATAAAAATGAAATGGGCTACTGGTTAGATAATAAGATGTGTGGGTACAAAGCATAGACTATAAAAAATATGGACGTAGCCACCATGATGTCACCCATTGGTTTCTGAAGAGCGATTTTGAAGCTCAAAGTCGGCGGCTTTTTTGGCACTTCTGCATTGGCTTCATTTTTCAGCCCTGGAGGTTGCCGCTTGGTACAAAGAGGTTAACTAAAACACTGATTTTCAGCTAATTTCACTGAAATCTGGCAATTAGTTTTTTGTGATAAATTGTCATGGACAAAGGGGGTTGGTCAAGGAAACATTTTGACTGAACAGAGGTGCTTGATGTAATATCCGAGGGTCATCACAGTCATTAGGACCCATCCTCTGAGGACTGTGACTGTGGATTCCAAATTTCATGGCCAGCAGTTGTCAGGACATAGCTCATACTGGACCAAACTGTTGGACAGATGAACAGTTTGCAGCTATTGACATTCAACATCTGCCTATTATCAGTGTAAAACATTAACATACTGTATGTGTTTAATAGCAGATCAGAATCAATGCTTTTCACTGGAACATAAATCCAATATCCAACAGCTGTGTTTGATGTATTCATGTGTTCTTGCAGACACGGTGGACTCCATCACTCCAGACAAAGTGCGAGGTCTCAGAGACATGTTGAACAGCAGCGCCATGGACATCATGTACTACACCAGTCCTCTGTACAGAGACGAGGTGAGACTATGATATAGAATTTTTTTTTTTTAACATACACATCCAGCCTTAAGTTCAGCCTTGTTCTGTCTCCTCACATCTGTGTTGCTGCGGTTTGTATCTCTGTCACCCTGCTGGTAGTTAGTCCCATGACTGTGTATTAACTCCTGTCAGACACAATTTAATTTAATTATGATCCACTGCCAGTCTGTGAAATAACAGAATATTTATTGAGACTCTGAAGCGTTAAACATGACCAAATATTTTCAAATCGTATTGACAAAATAATGTGTGTTATTATAAGTACACAATAATATTAATATTTATACATTAACACAAAATTAAAATTGATATATATTAATTATATACTGTGTATACAGTATATCCTAAGCATATATGCACACTGTGTGTTTGTGTGTGTGTGTGTAGATTAACAGGGGTCTGACTCTGGAGCTGAACCGTCTGTACTCGCTCTTCTGCTCGCGGAATCCAGACTTTGAGAAAAATGGGAAGGTGTCCATCGTGTCACACTCGCTAGGCTGTGTCATCACCTTCGACATCATGACTGGCTGGGACCCCGTGCGCTTTCATCATCAAGAAGTGCCGGACTTCGAAGAAACGAAGGCCTGCTGGCCGAGTGATGAAGAGCGCCACCTTCAGGAACAGCTGAGACTGACACGCCTCAGGTACTGCACAGATTGTTAGTTTGGTCCGTGTCCATGTTAAGAGTCCACATCTGTTAAGGGAAGAAACTGTTACTGAATGTATAAAGGCTGCAAGTAACGATTATTTTCATTATCAATTAATCTGTCAATTATTTCTTAACTGTTTAGTCAAGGAAATGCAAAGAAATGGTGAAAAAATGGCATTCACAGTTTCTCAGAGCCAACAGTTCTATTTCGTATAGGCTTCGTCCTCTAAGAGCTGTTGGTGTTTGGTTCATCCGCGCAGTCATGACGATTTTCTTTTGAGCCACTGTACATTGTACAGTTGTCCTTCTCACGTCCTCATCTGTGGTATATGACGGCAGCTGGGCTGACCAGGAGGATTGGTCACCGGAGGCAAAGCTAGACCTCTTCACCTGCGAGTTTCCCGCTGTGGCCTTGCTTCACGGAGCTCCAGGTTATCATGGAGGCAGCGTTTTCTGACCCCAGAAAACTGAGTCGCCTCACAAACACCAGGGTCAGTGGCAATGATGGGACATGGGGAACGGATGTCCCAATCCAGCTGAGCAAAGGAAATACAACGGCCCTTTTCAGGGCCACCCACTTTCCTCTAAAGAGTAGTTTCCTCTCAGTCAGTCAGGCTTTTGCCCCCTCTGAGCATTTTCCGGCTTTTTCCACTCAGATACATGTTCCCTACACACAGAGGCTTGCTGCCACACACACACACACAGTGCAGCAGGCGCAGTCCAGACACCTCCTCACATTTTCACGAGTAGGGATGAATCCCCATCTCGAATGTGCATTGCTGACCATAAACAATTAACACCCACCTCCCACCTGTTCAGACTCAAGGTTTGAACACACGGAGCTGAATGCTGACTCTGTCATGCATTTTCAGCACCAAGGCCAGAGCCAGCCGTTGGGCTCTGGTGAACAAGCACTCAGTTCACACAGCAGCGGAGAGGGCTTTGCACTGGTTGGTAACTATGTCAACAGACCCTCCACTGATACACCTTTTTGACCAAGGCAGTTCGAAGGCCGGTTTGGAACCAGTGCCTAATCTCTAACCAGTTCTTCGCTTTTCAACAGCCAAAGAACCAGCTCTCAGCCAAGATACTGGTTTCAGAGTGGCACCAACTCTTTGCTGGTCTAGAAGTTAAAACCAAGATTATCGTGACCAACCAAAACCAAATATCCACCATTGTGGCGGAGATTTTGAGCCAGGCTAAAAGCTGTTAATGTGTTACTTCATTAAGTTTTAATATTTTTTCAGGCAATAAATTAACCATTTAGATTCCTAATGTGGTCAGTTTATCCAAATAACACCTGTTTGGAAATTTGCTGACTACGTTTTCGGAGATGTGAGGAGCTGCCCAAGACGGCCATCAGTCACAGTCATGTGACTGCATCACATCCATCTTTTGTGTGGATTACATTAATAAATTACTCTTACTGGCTTTTTACTTGCATAGCTTTTATTGCACTTGCAGTATTGTGACGAGTGTAGTTGTCGCTGTCTGTCTCTCCTCTGATTTGCTCTGTGTGTGTGGAGCCAGAGGGGCTGAGCCCCACCCATGGTCAAACACAGAGCAGAGGAAAGAAATAGCACAACCATAAATGACAGCAAAAAGCAGTGGAGACTCTCACGCTGAGCTGAAAAGAAATGAGTGCATAAATTAGGTAAATAACTTAAATAAATATAGTCTCTACTGCATTTTGCTGTCATTTATGGTCGTATGTAATTGTTGTGTTTTAAGTTCTTTTTATGGTGGGTGACAAACAGTGTTATGGTGCCACCTTCTATGTCGGAGTGTGAAGTCCTTGAAGTTAGTGTTGCTAGAAAACTGGAGGCGTGTAGAATTACTAAATGACTTGGCTTACTAGCCCATGGAAAAGCAAGCTGGTTCTTAGAAGATTCAGTAGTTGAATCAACTGCGAACTGGCACCAGTCCAGCACCAGGTTCCAGTTGGTGAAAAGGTGGTAAGACATGCGCGTGACCACTTTCAGAGCACAGCTCAGCATGCTATGAACGCACGGATGTCAAGGCTAATCACAAAGGGCTACACATTTCAGTTCGCCAGTCTTCCCCCCATTTACCAGTGTGGTGGAAATGGTCATGTCATCTCAGATGGAGATAATGGCCTTGACGTCAGAGTTGGCAGAGCTTCCAGAAAAGCTATTTCCCGGGTTCTTCCAGGTGAGGAGAACGAGGGGTTTTATTCCCACCATTTTCTTATACCAAAGAAGACAGGAGAAAGGAGGCCAATTTTGGACCTATTTCTATTCAACTGTTGCATAATGAAACGACCATTTTACATGCAGACCATCAGACATTTGCTGGAGTATGTGCATCCTGGTGATTGGTTCACATCCATTGACCTGAGAGATACTTATTTTCACGTGCCAATCATTCCTAGGCACAGAAAATTGCCCTGTGCTGCAGGGTGCTGTTTTACCTGGACGACCTGATCATTATGGCCCCCTCCCAGGAGTGAGCTGCACTCCACACAGTGGCACTCGTCCAACACCTGTCAACAGTGGGTTTTGCCACAAATTGGCAGAAGAGCTCCCCGTTTCCCACGCAGTTAATAATTATCTGGGTGTGCACATGGACTCTGCCACCATGAGTGCAAAGCTGTCCCCAGCCAGGCTGGAAGCACTAAACTCTCTACTGTCACCATTGCACCTCACAAACTGGTGATGGCGCTATCTGTGATGTGTCTGCTGAGCATGATGTCTGCAAGTCATGTGGTTGTCCCCTTGGGACTCCCCCACATGAGGAAAATTCAGAGATGGTTCAGCCCCCTGCATCTTGACCCAATGCCGCACAAAAGACACATGCTGACTATTCCTCCCTCACTCAATCAGATCTGGTGTACTGGAAAACCCTCCATGTTCTGTCAGTGGGGGTTCCCCTCAGGAGAACTATGTCACACATATTAGTCTACAGGGATGCATCTCTCTCTGGCTGGGGAGGGATGTGCAAATTTCAAGTTGCTGGAGGGAGGTGGAAGAAGCCTCTGTCTCTCCACATACACTGTCTGGAGCTGTCCACGGTCCTGAAAGTGTAAAATACTTTGCTCAGCTACTGACAAGCAGACATATTTTAGTGAGAACAGACAACATGATGGCAGCAGTGTACATCAACCACCAGCGCAGCTTATGCTCAGCTCGGCTGCTGGAAATAGCCAGGAGCGTCCTGCTGTGGTCTCACAAACACCTGCTCTTTGTCAAGACTTGATGTCTTGCTGAGGTCCCTCCCACAATGAGTGGAGTCCTTGTTTAGATGTTGTGCTACAAATTCGGAAAGGCGGAGGTGGATCTGTTCGCTTCACGAGAGAATGTGCAATGCACACCGTGGTTCTCCATGAATGCACGAGATTTATGGAGGACCACAAAGGTCATGTAAATAGTAATTAAGCATTTCATAATTAATCACTATTTGTACAATTAAAAAGAGGAATTATAAAAAGAATTTACAAATGAATTGTATGAATTAACAGTGAACAATAACAATGAATTATGAATACACCTTTTAATCAGGCATTTAAAAGGGCATTTCCCTTTCCCATTTCTATTTGCATTTCCATTTCCCCACTGCTTTTCCTATTCCTATTAGCTATTGGATTTGCTGAGTCATTTAACCTCTCCTTTTAGCCTTTCCATGACACTTTAGGTCCCTGTGCTGCTGAAACAATGCAAATCAGTCTCCCCTGGAAGCCCCCCCTCCTGTCAGTGGCTCTTGGCCTTCAAAATAAAAGCTTTGTTGAGTCTAATCAATACAGGCTGTCACGGTATGTCGGTGGTTTGAGTGTTTGTAGTGATTTATTCTATTGTTGTGTTCACACCAAATGCGAAGCGAATTTTTAGGGTGATGAGATGTATGTAAAGACCGCGGGTGACACGAATGATTTTCCTCTTTTGCGTATACGCATGAGTTGAAAATATTCAGCTTGAGCAAAAATTTTGCATCTATCTATCAATCAATCAACCAATCAATCAATTTTTATTTATTTAGCGCCAAATCACAACAAAAGTCATCTCAGGGCACTTTTCACATAGAGCAGGTCGAGACTGTACTCTTTAATTTACAGAGACACAGCAATTCCCCCATGAGCAGCACTTGGCGACAGCAGTAAGGAAATACACCCCTATATCACGTAGAAACCTCAAGCAGAACCCGGCTCTTGGTGGGCGGCCATCTGCAGCCATAGCCGGGGAAGGACACCAACAGGACTGCAAAGGACTGCAAAGGCTCCGGGGAAACTCCGGGGAAGAAGCCTAGTAGCATGCATTAATGGTACATGAATGCAGGAGCTCAGTGCATCATGGGAAGTTCCCCGGCAGTCTAGGCCTATAGCAGCATAACTAAGGGCTGATCCAAGGTGAGCCTGGCCGGCCCTAACTATAAGCTTTATCAAAAAGTAAAGTTTTAAGCCTACTCTTAAATGTAGAGAGGGCCTGCCCCCCCGGACCGAATCTGGAAGATAGTTCCACAGGAGAGGAGCCTGATAGCTGAAGGCTCTGCCTCCCATTCTACTTTTAAAGACTGTAGGAACCACTAGTAAGCCTGAATTCAGACTTTTTACAAATCTGCATCATGATGTAATTATTTTGGCATCTTTTTGATTCATTTATTGCAATTAAAGCATAGCAAAGCATCCAAGTATATTTTGGGTTCATACCACTGTAAGGTCTGTAGTTGTTGTCTGGGAAATGTAGTAAATAAATAGACTTTTGGGGGGAGTTGTGTGTGTCAGATTAATTCAGTTTATCACAGCAGAACGAACAGAGAAGAGTTGATAATGTATATCTCAGTGTTTACAGATAAGTGTCAGTATGACTGTTGTTATCAGGAAGACTGAGCTGGTAGGCAGGCTGAGCTTCAGTAACATCACTGGCTGGCTCCCATTGTCCAGGTGGGGACTAGTTGTGCCTGCCATTGCTCGCTGGCTGTTTGGGGCGAATAAGCACAAATGATCCCGCGGCCAAACTTGTGTGAATAAAAACAAATGTTCCTGCGTTCAAACTTGCGCGAGTAACACAAAAACTTGCTTCGCTTTTGGTGTGAACACAGCATTACAAATGTAGGCAGGCTATTTTGTATGTACGTAAATAACATATGTCTATAATGATTAGTGCCAATCACCAACTCGTAATCTGAAATGGAGTGGAGATGTTAGCTAGCTAACGCTAGCTTTCCTGAATTTGCTGGTTCGTCTCAGTAACTTACAGAACAAACACTACCATGATGTCAGATACTGGCATCATAACTCTCTGGAAGGCCACGGAGAGTTTGCCAAGTGCTGGGAGCAACAAGTGCAAATCTACAAGCTGCTGTTGGGATAACATGCATCGTTACCTCAGTAAAGGTGAGTTAGCCCAGCTGTTAGCATTGCCCCTGTGTACCTTCACATTACTCAGCTAACTCTGATATCTAACTGAAGTCACCCTATCATGAGATGTTTGTCAACAGTTTAATAAGCATGAACTCAAGGCTCAAAGTAGAACATGCTGTGCCAGTCCATACAAGCCTCCTGGATGGCGCTGTGTTTTGTTGTGAAGCCCACTTTCTGTCAGACACTCTGCCACAGGATGTGAACCTCAGCAGGACTTCAGGTGGTGTACAGAAAGGCAGCAACATGCATATTGAAGACTGTTGTTGTCGAGCAATGACTAAACAGGGATGCATGAGCTGAGGCAAGGGACAAACAAGTGTAACAAGAAAAAGTGTTCATGATATAAAAGAACGAATGAAAACACACACATGACAATACACTAACTCTGAGTTGATCATATAACTCCACAGACTACCACTGTGGTGACTACAAAAATTAAACATAATCTGCTTCAGTTTCATAATACCTCAGTGCACAATCTTGAAACGAGTTCATGCTTTAAACTGTTGACAAATGTCTCATGATAGCGTGACTTCAGCCAGATATCAAAGTTAGCTGAGTAACGTGAACTTACAGAGGGGCAATGCTAACAGCTGGGCTAACTCACCTTTACTGAGGTAACGGTGTGTGTTGTCTTGGCCACAGCTTGTAGATTTGCACTTGTTGTTCCCAGCACTTCACAGCACAAACTCTCCGTGGCCTTCCAGAGAGTTATGATGCTGGTATTTGACATCATGTCAGTGTTTGTTCTGTAAGTTACTGAGACGAACAGGCAGATTCAGGAGAGCCAATGTTAGCTAGCTAACCTCTCTGCTCTGTTTCAGAGTACAAGTTGGTGATTGGCGCTAATTATCAATTAGACATATGTTATCTACATATATACAACATAGCCAGCCTACATTTGTAAGAATAAAACCTGAGTATCACTACAAACACTCAAACCACCAACATAGTGTGACAGACTGAGACTCAACAGAGCTTTTATTTTGAAGACCAGGAGCTGCTTACAGGAGGGGGGGCTTCTGGGGGAGATTGATTTGCATTGTTTCAGCACAGCAGGGACCTAAAGTGTCATGGAAAGGTTAAATGCAGAGGTTAAATGACTCAGCAAATCCAATAGGTAATATGAAAAGGAAAAGCAGTGGGGAAATGCAAATGGAAAAGGAATTGCCCTTTTAAATGCCTGATTAAAGGCTGTATTCTTAATTCAGTTTACGAGTTCATTTGTTTATTTCTTTTTTAAAAACTACATTTTCAAATAGATTATGAAATTAATTTTTTTATTTAGGAATTCATTAATGTATTTTTAAATGATGTTTTTATTGACTATTTTAAAGTTGTTTTTGTAAATCCCTTTTTAATTTGTACAATTTATTGATGGATAATTATTTCATTTGTAAATTCTTTTTATAATTCCTCTTTTTAGTTGTACAATTAGTTATTAATTAATGAAATGCTTTATTACTATTTCCGTGCCCCTTGTGGTCCTCCAAAGAGATGACCCTCTACTGGGACCGGATGCCTTCTCTCACCGGCCCTGGCCCAGAGCTTCTCTTAACGCATTTCTCCTGGTTCCCCTGAATCCAGCATTCATTCTGGTGGCCACAGAACGTACAAGCGCGTCATGTTTCCCAGTCATGGTACAACTGCTGGTGGGGAGGCTGTGGCAGCTCCCATGGTGCAGAGATCCACTGTCATAGCTGCACAGTATGATCCTTCACCTCCTGGTGTTAGGCAATGGCTGTGGGCTTAGGCCCTGAACCAGAGCTTCTCGAAAGGTGAGGACTGCCTGCCGCCTGCAGTGGTATGCACTATCCAGGGGGCTACTACAGCCGCTTTTCAGGTCCGCTTTTCAACACTGGTGCATGGAAAGAGGCTCAGATCCCACGTTGTGTCCTCTGCCCCTCATGCTGACCTATCTCCAGACACTGGTAGATGGCTTTGGAGAGAGATCTGTTTTTGCGCATCCTTTGATTAAGCATTTTCTGAAAGGAGTCAGATGATAGAGAGCTGTTATGAGCTCTTTGGCACCTCAGTGGGATGTACACATAGTGCTGTGAGCTATGGGGAAACCCCCATCCGAGTCAATAGACAAAATCTCAGTGCTCCTCTTAGCCCTGACTTCGGCTAAGAGAGTGAGTGACATATGTGTGTTATCAGTCTCGCTGTCTTGTCTTACTATCAGGGAAGACGAGAGCGTGACTACTTTACAGCCAAATCCCTCTTTTACACATAAGAGCATAAACAACATCTCAAGGGTTATCTCTCTGGAGGCCTTTTCCCCCCCCGCCTCACAACAGTGAAGAGGAGGTGTCTCACCAACTCTGTCTGCCGTGCACTTTGTCTCATTATGTTCTGTGCATGACTAACATCAGACAGATGCAACAAGTGTTCATCCACTACAAAGGACACTCACAGGGTATGTCCCTGTCAAAACAGCG
Source organism: Thunnus maccoyii (assembly GCF_910596095.1). Taxonomy (NCBI): domain Eukaryota; kingdom Metazoa; phylum Chordata; class Actinopteri; order Scombriformes; family Scombridae; genus Thunnus; species Thunnus maccoyii. The sequence goes on along the minus strand of NC_056549.1, from coordinate 29,651,936 downwards.
TCTGTCTCACTGGCTGTGTGATGCTCCGCAGGGCATCTGTGCTCACTCCACGAGAGCTGTATCCTCATCCACAGCCCTCCTCAGAGGGATGACAGTGGCAGACAACTGTGTAGCGGCATGTCGGGCCTCTCCGTGCCCCTTCATCCGTTTCTATCTACGTGATGTATCTGAGTCCTCCCTTGCTCACTCAGTTTTAAATGTATGACGGCCATTACGGTGTGTAATTAACGTCCCACTCTCCTGCAGTGGCAGGTATGTTGTGTGAAGGGAGCATAATTTTCAGTCTGTTTTTCCACACAGGGCCTGACATGGTTAATGACTATGACACAGCCCATATCTCCCTGCCTTATACTGTCTTCACACATATTGGGTTGTAAACTGGTGTATGTTATCTGCTTGTTGGCCTTGGTGTCACAATGGGCCATTGACTACATCAGCTTTGCCCACAGCAACAGCTTTTATAAGATGAAGCCTATATGAAATGGAACTTTAGTTACCTAACTCCAGATTCTATGAGTATAGGTGTAGTCCTCTAAGATCCAGGCCCCCCCTGCTCCACCGGCATTAGGTATTAACCTTTATGGGCCTTGACAGTATTAAATACCATAGATGAGGACTTGAGAGGGGCAACTGTTAAGTGTAAGTGGCGCGAAAGAAAATCTTCACATCTGTGCATGCATGTGGGGATGAACCCAACAGCTACGCCTATACTCAGAATTACAATACGTAACTAACGTGATGTCTTCACTTTGCTTGTTTTGTCTGACTAACAATTTAAATGAATTTAATGTCATATATGACAAAGAAAAACAGCTAATCATCACATTTGATAAGCTGGAACCACAAAATGTTTTTTTCTTGAAAAATGACTGAAACAGTTAATTGGTGAGCACAATATCTGCAGATTCATTTTCTTTTGAACGATCAGTCGAATAATCATTATGACTAGAATATTCTGAGGTACTGCTAATCCCTTTATTTTGTGAGCAGAGGTCATATTTACCAGCAAGTTTGCTTTTTCTGAACCCTTATGTGGACAAAGATACCATATTGAGGTCAGCTCCAGTCAAACTATCAGAACAGTCAGAATTCAATTGTCACTCCTAGTGGAAGACATTTTATGTTGGCATGTCATGTCACCTCTCTGCATTTTTGATAAAAAGCCTTGAGTGAGGAGAGGCCTTTTTAAACCTTTCTGCCACAGCAGATCCACACTGACATCCTTTCTATGGGTATGCAAAAATATGAGGAATGGAGGAATCTATATAGGAAAGCACTGAATCAGTTTAAGGGTAAACTTAGAAGCACTGGAAATTTAAACATGTAAACCTATGTTTACATGTGACATACTGTGCAAAGCATTTGAAGTGTAAAGGCAACAGAGGAATCCCAAAGCTTTGAACTGTGTTTTTTAAAAAGATGAGCCATAGGTGAACTGAAAAAAAAAATAGAGCAGCTTCATCACAGAGCAACAACATGAGACTGCTGAACAAGAGAATATTGAATGCTGACAGAGCATCAGTACAGGTGAGGCGAGACTGAGATGAGACATATTTGTGTGTATATTTCACTGTGTGTATTTGAAAAAAAGAGGAGAATGACGAGTTCATTTAATGATGCCCAAAAGCTGTAGAGTTACACGTTAAGTAAGTAAGTAAATTGAGTAAAAGTTTATTTGTATAGCACCTTTCACAGACACAAAATCACAAAGTGCTTTACATTAAATGATACACTATTAAAGGTAATATTAAAAATAGCAATGACAACAAACAGCGCAGGGCAGACAAGTTAAAATCACAGCAACAACAAACCAATGAGGACAGGGACACATAAACAAGTACAGAAGTTTGAAACACAGACGAGGAAATAAACCAATAAAAAGCCATAAATAAAGTGGAGCAGCTATTTATAACCATTTTTATTCAGACAGGCTTTTGGTTGGCCTGTCTGAATAAAAATGTTTCAGCTGTTTCATAAAGATGTCACAGGAGTCTAGGGATTGCAAAGATAAGGGTAGAGCATTCCATAGATTGGGTGCAGCAGCTTGAAAAGCACGCTCACTTCGGGTTTTATAGTGGGTTTGAGGGACAGCCAGTCATTTTTGTTCAGAAGATCTAAGAGTGTGATTAGGCGTTTAAGGGAGGAGGAGGTCTACAATATACTGGGGTGTTTGACCATGCAAAGCTCAAAAGGTTTGCAGTATTTTAAAACAGATGTGAAATCTAATTGGAAGCCAGTGCAGAGAGCATAAAATTGGCATGATATGTCATCTCTTGTTATTTCTAGTTAAAAGCCGAGCAGCTGCATTTTGGACAGTTTGGAGACAATTCAAAGAAGTTTGATTTAAACAGGTAAAAAGAGTGTTACAATAATCTAAACGAGAAGAAATAAAAGCCTGAATAATCATCTCCATCTCAACCTTGGTCACCACAGATCTTTATTTAGCAATGTTCCTCAATTAGAAAAAGCATGAGCGCAGAAGCTGGCTGACATAATTATCAAAGACTCAATGACCCCATATACTGCTTGATGTTTGGAATAAAATTTTCAGGAGCAATTATAAGAGCTTCTGTCTTATTGACATTTAACTGAAGGCAGTTCATTTAAAATTGATAATTGGTTGCTCTCATCAGGTTTAAAAGGGCAATACAACTGAATATCGTTGGCATAGAAATGATAAGAGATGCTGCTATAACGGCTAATAATCTGTCCAAATGTTGTTGGTGACCTTAAGTAGAGCTGTTTCTGTTGAATGCAGTTTATGATAACAGTTATAAGCTGTTTGGCAACAGCTTTTTCCAGCAGTTTGGACACAACTGCTTAGATATAGGCCTATAATTCATTGGGAGGGTGAGGTAATTTTTTTTTTCAGCAAAGGCTGAACTATAGCATGTTTAAGGGACAGAGCCAGTTGAAAGGGAGCGATTAATCATGGCTACAATAGCGGAGCCAATTGAACAAAAAAAAACAAAAAAACATTTAAAAACAAGGATAAGGGAAGAATGTCAAGGGGGGCAGATGAAGGCTTAATTTTGTGCAACAATTTAGTGATGTCCTCTAAGGAAACAGGAAAAAAGGAGTTCAGGATTGAAGAGCAGGAAACACCAATGGTATGATGGTTTGATGATGGGGGGATATTTACTCTGATATCACTGACTTTGTCCACAAAACATTTAAGAAGGTTATTGCAATCAGTGTTAGAGAAGACAGGCACTTGTGGAGTGGTAGGAGAGACAATAGTGTCTATAGTCATCATTTCATTCAAATGGATTCAAATGGACCTCTAGTTTGGTGGCTTTCCATGAGCGCTCTGTCTTCCTACATTTTCACCTAAAACTGCAGATTGACTCATTAATCCATAGTGAGGATTTGACAGAGGAGATTTGTCTAGATTTAAAAGGAGCCACTATATCCAATACAGAGGACCAAGGTCTCCACATCATTACAGTTTGATAGCACATCAGGGTCAAATAAAGCTGTGAGGTTTTCAGCTGTGCTCTGGTTAAATATGTGCCTATGAGACATATGTTTAAGGGGCAGCAGATCCAAATTACAAGAAACATTAAAAAGAACACACTCATGATTGCTGACAAAGAAATCCACCAGGCAAACATTATCACTAGTTAGACCGTGTGAAAAAACTAAGTCCAGAGTCCATCTTTTTGAAGAATGGCATTCCTTAGCCTTGGCATTGATTCTACAAGTCTTTGGAACTCTTCTGGAGGGATGAACACCATTCTTCAAAAAGATATTCTCTCATTTGGTGTTTTGATGGTGGTGGTGGACTAACACATCAGTCCAAAATCTCCCATAGGTGTTCAATTGGGTTGAGATCTGGTGACTGCGAAGGCCATAGCATATGATTCACATCATTTTCATACTCATCAAACCATTCAGTGACCCCTCCTGCCCTATGAATTGGGGCATTGTCATCCTGGAAGAGACCACTCCCATCAGGATAGAAATATTTCATCATAGGATAAAGGTGATCACTCAGAACAACTTTGTATTGATTTGCAGTGACCCTTCCCTCTAAGGGGAAAAGTGGACCCAAACCATGCAAGCAAAAGCCCCCCAAAGCATAACAGAGCCACCAGATCCCCTCACTGTAGGGGTCAAGCGTTCAGGCCTGTACCAGTTTTTCCTTTAATTTGTCACCCATCTGAATATGAGAGAGAGAGTATAAAACAACCAGTGGAAAATGGCACTGTTGACCCCACCAGTCAGCAAGAACCGCATGTAGGCATTAACATTAACGTTAGTTAGCCAGCTTACTAACGCTAATGTTAGGTAAAGCGCCAAACCAAATTCTCTAGCATTAGCATTAATGTTACTTACCATGAGCAAATCGATTATGTTTGCTTGCCTGGTGACAATTAGCTGAATAATTTTTGACCTGTTCACTTCCTTTCACAAAGTTGTGATTATGTTTTTGCTGTCCAAGGCTGTGTTTGGGTGGGTGAGCCCTGCATGCCTTACAGAAGAGGAGAATCATCTTATTCACCTCTTCAACACCAAACCAGTCTATTTTCCATTTTTCAAAGGTAGAAGCAGCAGCTTTCTTTGCCAACTTATTTGCTGGGGCTGGTGTTGGTAATGGCTCAGGATTTGGATTGCTTTCTTCAGTTGGAGCAGTTCAATTCAATTCAGTTCAGTTCAATTTTATTTACATAGTTAAGTTATCTCAGGGCACTTTTCACATAGAGCAGGTCTAGACTGTACTCTTTAATTTACAGAGACCCAACATTCCCCCATGGGCAAGAGCTTGGTGACAGTGGCAAGGAAAAACTTCCCTTTAATGGGAAGAAGCAAAACCAGGCTCTAGGTGGGCGGCCATCTGCCTTGACTGGTTGGGTTGAGAGAGAAAGAAGAAGGGAGAGGGAGAGGGAGAGGGAAGAGAGAAACACAGAAAAGCATAACAACAACAACAATGACGACAATAGTGTTCCTAATATTTTGCCCCCCTCATGTATGTTAATGAAGTGGACAAAATATTAGGAACACCACTCAATATAATGTACCCCAGTACACCACCACCACACACAACGACCTCGATAATAAACATAAAGTAGAATTTTCACCTTTCTGACAATGTCAACAAAAAGTGAAAATGTATAAGCTTCATAAAAGTAGAATTTATGGCAGAGTTGTTGTATGTATTGGATTGCATTAGACTGCACAGGTGTACCTAATGAGGTGGCCTGTGAGTGTTGTGTATTTGTGGTTTGGGACTTCTTGGTGCTTCGAGGAGATGAACTTTTTTGAACTTTTTTTCGATGAGAGGACCTCATGTGATTGGTCATTATTGAAAGTCACTCTGACTCCACCTGCTGATACCTCTTACTAATAATGTATTCAGCTCTCATCCTCATTGTGCCCAGCTATGACAGAATTGTGCTACCACCTATGGTCACCAAAAGGAGTTGGTCATGGTGAGTTTACATAGTGAGTTCACCCTTGCTCACAGTTTTAGAGGAAATAGGCCCATTGCAATGTAAAACTGCCCAACAAATTGCCTTACATTGGAGTTGTTTTAATCTTCATATCGTATCATATCCATCCATCCTGTCTAGGTTAAGGGACTTGGAAGATCAGTTCCAGGGTCTGCAGACCTCGTCTTGTGTTTCAGTGCCAGCCTTGAAATTCAAGGTAATGTTGAGTGCAGTACTGTACAATATCTATAATCAGTTGTCACCAGCCGCTGACAGACATTTGCTGTTCAGTATGTTCCCTAGACATGATTCAAAATACAAACCCACTGCCTGAAGTTCATAGGATCTAACAGGAGGTCTTCCCTGGCCTGTGATATATGTAAAATGTGTCTGCTTAAAATCACTTTTTCTCTTTTGTTTGTGTCCTTGCATGTTTTAGTTAAAAAAACTAAATTTTACATTACTGTTGAACACAACATTAAAAGCATGCAATAATGTTCCAGACATTTCACTTTCTATGGAGGATCACACCCAATGACAAGAGATCACTTTATTTACAAAAAATAACAAGCAAAATGTTTTCCACCTTCATCAGTGTCACAATCATGCAGTGTAGCTGCCTTTTAAGTAGCACACTCACACGTGATTCCCCTCAAAGTAATTAGCATTGCAACTGGTAAGGTAATCAAATACATGACAAGCAGTGAGCATTCAGTATTGGAACAAGAAAGGAGGCTGAAACCTGTTCACCACAGGAAAATGTGGGATTCTTTAAATGGGTCCACCATTCCCTTTCTTCCACATCAAATATTAACTGACATTCCAATAATTACTAGATAACAGTTAAAAAACTAACAAACAATATCTGTTTTTTTTTTAAATCTAGGTATACACTGTAGACATAAGGCATGCAGCCGTTCATAAAACAGTGAATACCAGGTTCAAAGAGCAACATTTTTTACAAAGATCACTGGATTGTATTCCTCGTTCAAGCCATTATGATGTAAAGTTTGCACATGAAAATGTGTTAGGAAGCAATGACAGGTCTTATTTATATTAATGGTTGCAAAAGAGGGTTGAGTCAGAAACCTGCTTGTTCTACACATACACAGTTGTACACATTCACATGTTAAAGCGGCCCAGTACAGATACACTCCTGGTCTCTGGGCAGCTCTGTTGGAGCAGAGAGTGTCTGACAGCATCTCAGGGGGGAGAGTCTCTTATTCCCTCATGTGTTACATGTGTTACAGGTAGAGAATTTCTTTTGCATGGGCTCTCCTCTGGCAGTTTTCTTGGCATTGCGAGGGATCCGTCCTGGAAGCAACAGCGTGCAGGACCACATCCTCCCCACCTCAATCTGCAAACGCCTCTTCAACATATTCCATCCCACTGACCCTGTGGTGAACCACCTTGTGTTACTGTCCTGCTGAGATTGCAAACGTCACTCACTTTAAAAATCAGTCTGCTGATGATTGTCATATTTTAGGCATAGTTGTGGCTGGTAACAAACTTTTAATGGATAGTATAGAAATATGTGGTATTATTATTATCATATTACACAACAAAGTAATGAAAACTTAATGACAAACTGGCCATTACATTAAAATAAAATGTGCAAAAATACCATTGCTGAGAGGTAATGTTAGGAGAAAAGCTCATCTACACAACCTTTTATTTGTTGTTGTTTTTTTTGTCTTTGCAGGCCTATAGATTGGAGCCTCTTATCTTAAAGCACTATAGTAACATCTCACCTGTTCAAATCCACTGGTAAGACAAGTCATGTAGTTGTATATGAGAGAAAATATGCTGGTTATTGGTGAACTTTCCTGATTGAAGATGAGTTGTTTTACTCTCTGTCTCTTGCTTTTTTGTCCATCTGATATTTATGAAATAATTTTGTTGTTTTAAACACTTATTACTGGTGTAATAAGGTTAAAATAGTAATGGTTGTGTTGTATCTGTCAGTGATGCTTATAATCTGACTGTAACTGGAGCTACAGTATGTTCAGTTGAATGAAATTAGAACTGAAGACACAGAGAGGACCATATTTTTCAGTGACCTGAGGTTGATGTGGCTGTGATGTGCAGGTATAATACCACCAGCCCCACACCGTACGATCAGATCCGGCCCACACTGCTCAACCCTCAGAAGGAGACCACATCCATATCAGACTCAGAGAGCATTCCCAGCCCATGCACCTCCCCACCCCAGGCCCGACGGCACTATGGAGAATCCATCACCAGTCTGGGCAAGGCCAGCATTATGGGTGAGCACACATGAGGGTTATGGCTGCATGGATGACAGATGTAGGAGATAGTAGTTCTAGTTGTCATGATTAATAACCAATGTTATACATATTGATCAGGAAACAATCTGCAATGAATGTGAAACTAAAAGTCATCCCTTTTGGCCCTAACAGCTATATTGTGCACCTGATCCAAGCTGAGTGAAACAGCAGCTGCTTGTTTTGCTGACATTGTTCATGGCAAGCACGCTCTAAACAAATCAATGGAAGCAATTAGCTCCTGTCTACTGGACTGACAGCATGATGTTACTTTTCCTTTATGCATCAGATAGAGAGTGTAGACTAGGCGCATTCTATAGGCCACTTTAAACTGCTGAGAGATGTTTTAGGCCTCTATACTCTCAGACGCTATTTCAGTTTTAATTCAACTGCATCTCACGTCATAAATGGGCTCACTGTTTAGTAACTGATGTGACAGCATTGTTGATTTTAAAAAATAAAATATGACGGTGCTCATGCTTAAAAGAAAGTTGGAGAAGAGGCAGTAATGCACATGATTAATGAGCCATTGTAATCCAATGTTTAGCTCATAAACAGACAATATGGTGAGTTAGGGTTAGGGTTAGGTTTAGGGTGATTATATTGGGTGTCACTGTGCCTGTGACTGTGACTCAGTTGTATACATAGAAACCTCACTGTTGACGTCAGATGTTTGACTCTGGAAGGGTAAAGGGTTTTTGACCGCCGTGGTGCTAAAGTTTGCTGGTCATGCTGTAAGTTATGTGTTTTATTTATCACTGGAAACTATTGGAAGTGGACTCACCTTGCACCATGGAAAAAATAAACAGACTATTATCGTGCAACATGAAAAACAGCCGTCAGATTCTTAAATGCGACACACAGCAAGTAACTACTGTAAAGACAGTAAAGTAAGCAAACACATCAGCTGGGTCACTCCTGGGTTATCTCAGTAGCTTTTAGAAATAGACTTTTTGGTAATAGACTTAGCTCTTACAGCTGTGTTGCACTATTCATTTATTTATAGTTTATTTATTCCTCTGTTGGAGCACAAACTGTTCCACTAAACAGCAGTGGTTTGCAGACATTTATGAGACAGGAGTCAACAACACAAATACATGTTTTACATAAACTAAATGAACTTATTGTCCTGCTAATAAGTTACAATAGTTTCCTCCATTTTGGAAATTAGTTCCCTCAAAGGTCAGCACTGTCAAGACAACTTTCTATTGGTCAACGGCAAGAATTTGCTAGTAAAAATTCACCCAACAGGCACAAATATATAAACTACAGCTGGCTGGCAGACTTATTTTTAGAATTGATAAGCATGAACAAAGAAGCCCTAAAAGCTTGTACTGAAAACAACAACAAGATCCAGGAACCAAAACTGTGAGTGGAAAAGAAAAGAAGCACACACACAACAACATGGTCATTCCATATGTGGCTGCAGTATCTGAGAAACTCAGGAGGAATTTCCACAAGCATGTCCACTGAGACTGAAGCTCGTCCACCTTAAAAAAAACACACACACCCAAACACAAGTGGAGCAATTTAGTGTATGCAGTGAGGAATGCACAGACCTATACATCAGGGTGACAAAACAACTGCTTAACAAGCACATGGCCCAACACAGGAGAGCCAGCTCCTCAGGTCAAGACTCAGCAGTCCTACTGTACATCTGAAGGACAAGGGACACTTCTTTGAGGACAGTAATATACACGTCACAGACAATCCAACATGACGTAAATCAAGCTGACATTTGGATTCTGTTCTGTTGATGAATACATTTAGATTGTTATAGATGATATACTGTATGTACAATATATTTCAAATGAATGGATTACATGCCTGAACTTTTCTGCTCCTCAGGTGCTGCAAGTCTCGGTAAGGGAATTGGGGGAATCCTGTTTTCCCGCTTTTCCCGATCCAGCAGCCAGGTGGGCGGAGTGGAGGAGGAGCCGTCAGACTCTGAAGGTGTCGCCTCTGAAGTGGAAAACGTGGCATCGGGAGAGGAAGGAGCGGCGGTGGCAGAAAGTGAGGATAAAGACAAACAAATGGAGGAGGAGACAAGGGAGGTAGAGCCTGCTATGTCCCAGTCCACCTCAGCAGTCATGGACCACACCTCATGTAAGTACAGTTTTGCTTTTGTTTAGTAACTCACTTAAATTGACCTCAGATGAATATCATATGTCAGAAACTTCAGGCTGAAATGATGACAGAATGACATTCACAAGATGGTGTGCACATTCATTAAACTTTGTGATCCGCCACTGCTTCATTTTTAATTTGTGTTTAATAGTACTGTCTGCCTCGAGCCGCAGCTAAGTCACCCTTTCTATAAGACAGACTAATAGACCACTGCTCATTAAGCTACGTGTTCATACTGAACAACTGCAAGTATAAAACATTCCTTTGTGTCATTTACAACAATTTACTTTGTGATATACTTGTATGTACTTTTAATATATAGCACAGCTCACAGTCAAATATGCAAAGTTACCTAAAAATGTATTGAGCATCATCATCTTCTTCATCACCACAGACAGCCAACACTAAGAAGCTCATAATGACATGCAGGTGCACTAGCTCTGACATGCTAAAGGGCTTTGGGAAACGCATGTATCAATTTAAGAGTGTTCGTAGAAACGCTTTTAACCTCTAAGATCAATTGTTATCGGGAAACGGGCTCAGATCTCAGATTTTTTATTAATACTATTTTATTTGTTTTAGACAAAATCTAAGATGAATTAAGTCAATTCACTTGAAAAACAGAATGTTTGACTAATTACACTATGATGAAAGGTCCATATTTAAGAACGAACTGCAACAAAAGTCAGCACAACCGTCATTAATAAGAGTCCATTCTTTTATCTTTCAATATTTTGTATTGCCCCCTTTATTTTGAAATGTGACAGATTGGATCCTCCTGGGCACCAGTCTTGCACAAATCTGTGGAGAGATGTTCTGTCATTCTTCAGAGATATTTCTTTTCAGCTGCTCTTTGCTGGAGGGATTTTGTTATTCTACCTTCTTCTTTAACATACTCTAAAGGTGTTCTGTTAGATTCAGGTCAGGGGAAATACTTGGCCAAGTCATAGTTTTCACTCTTTAAAAACTCTTATATGTTACATCCTGTGCTCATGTCTGTCAAGTAGATTCAGCAGCTATGCAAACGTGCATCTGATTTTGAATACCTTTGATGACTGAATAATCTGCAGAAACTTCTTAGTTCTAACCGAAGTTAATCATTTTTAAATGAACAGATCATTTCAGATCAGTGCAAACTGAGGACAAAGACAATGGAGGGAGGCCAGATCTCCCTATAAACTGTTTGGGAAGCCATCCAAAATAGTAAGACTGATGTGCTGGCTCACTTTGACTCAAAGGTGGATCCCATTAATATTCTGATTTCAATACTCTACAAACTTGTTTGACAGCTAACAAATTACTGCTCAATAAATCAAAAATCCATTCAATGCTTCTTGGTTTGAGACAGAACCTCAACTCCAAATCCAACTCTTTGCTCTTAACTTGTAATGATGGTACAACTCTTCAGAAAGTAGAAAAAATGAAATATCTAGGTGTGTTACCTTCAAACCATATATTGATCAGGTCATGAAAAAAGTAAACTTTGGTGTTGGTGTTCTGTATTGTTCCAGACATTGTTTTACACTTAATGGTAGGAAGAGACTTGTTTCACAACTTATATTACCAATAATGGACTACGCCGACATTGTTTACCAGAATGCTTCGAAAACTAATCTTTATCCCCTAAGTGTTATATATAACAGACTCTGAAGATTTGTACTAGGTTGTTCTTTTTTTACACACCATTGCACAATGTTAGACACACTCAGATGATAACCCTCTTGAGATAAGGCGTCAATTTCACTGGCACCAATTTATTTTAAAATGTATTAACTCTAACTATCCTTATTGTCTAAAAAAGTTTTTTGTTCCTTATATGTCAAACTATTTACTAAGACGCTCTGATCAGATCCTCTTTGTGGTCTCCTTTGTATGTAAGGAAGTTGGTAAAAAAGCTTTGAAGTTTCGGGCTCCTTCCGATTGGAATAAGATACCTGCAAATATCCACTCTCTGTCATGATTTTATTTATTTAAGAATTGAAAACCAGATGATATATCTCAAGGGTGTGTTTGGGATCATTGTCACCTGCCAACCGTCTTGAGACTGGTAGTCATCTTTTCATTCAGTATTTGAGTATACAAACTTGCACTCATATAAATCAATTTCACGTGAAACTGCCAATACACACGCTGAAGAAGGGCGTCTTGCCCGAAATGTGTGGAACCATGTTGCATGAGACACAACCCAGGGCAAAACTGAGAAAGTAGTGGTGTTCACAGGTTATTTTATAACTTTGTTCAGGCAATAAGTCTTAATTGGAAGTGGGGCTCAGGTGTACTCATTTTTGTTTCAGTGGTCACAGGCTTACTCAGTTTTGTTGCATTGAGGTTGTACTTTTAGGCCTGTATATTCAATTTAGTCTATCTAACCTGTTTATTTTTGACTAGAACTCCACCCTAAAAATACTACAATTATTGTAAGATGATACCATTTTGAATCACCTAACATTTTAGTGATATTGCACAAGGGTGCACTCAGTTTTGTTATATACTGTAAATGATATGATGTAAAAGAAAAGCATAATAATAATAATAATGATGATGATAATAACAAAATGAACTTTGACTTTAGAAGTTTAAGTTTAGTGATGTAGTGAGGTTTGATATTACACACAGAATATGTATAGCCTGAATAATTTGAATTAGTTTATAATCTGCAGAGTCAGACAGTCAAAGGTTGATCCAGCAAAAAACAACCTACAATCTCCAGCTGCAGGTTTGATCTGAATATTAGCAATCAGTGCTCATTTAAAGGAATAGTTTTACAGTCCATAGTGTACCAGCCGTTATTTGTCTAAACAGCACTCCCTGCACATGCAGTGCATCTTGCATAAATTGTGAGCTCTTGGATTAATTTACATGGACATGATTGAGGATTGCTGTCTTTATATCATGTAGTGAATTTTATCCCTCTTGGTCCGGCACAGTTGCAGACTTAACATCATGACTGTGACATTACTGTCACTGTGACCACACGACTGAAGTCTGTGAAGGCTCAGTCCTTCAGTCTGCAGGATGGATATTTGGATTCAACCAGCAAAACAGTGCTTTTCAGCGTGGTGCTAAGTTTATCTTCAAATAACTAAATGAAGCTAAATTTTTGATTTTCAAAGGAAAAGAAACTACTAAGGAAAATATCTTCTTATGACACTGTATGCTACTTGATACTAACGTCTTCTTTTCTCTGTGTTACAGTGGAACTGGAGAGACGCATCGACTTTGAGCTGAGAGAAGGCTTGGTGGAGAGCCGCTATTGGTCAGCAGTGACCTCACACACAGCCTACTGGTGCTCTTATGATGTTGCTCTGTTCCTCCTCACCTTCATGTACAGACCACAAGAGCCGCCTGAAACTGAAGAAGACAACACGGACACCTCATAACATAAGTGCAAACTAACACATGGAGCCATCCATCACTAGGGTCAATTCACTTTCTATTCATGCTTTTTGAAACAAAAATGAAAGCCTACACCATGGGATATAAAGAGAGACTTCATTCTTCATTTTGGAATTTCTGTATAATTAGAAAATAATCTGTGCTTCATACAGTTTTGAAAAGTGCTAAATATAAAAAATATTATTTAATATACTGTTAAAATACATTTCTGAAACGTGAAATATTGGAATTACAGAATGATTTGTCGGTGAAGTTTTACTTTTAATTTTTGGCAGTAATGACATGTTTTAAAACATGAAAATGAAAGCTGTAGTTTTTGTACATGGTGGGATCACAGATGGCAACTAAAATTTCAGTTTGGTTGAATGATTTCGTTGTAATATCGGCAGTCCTTGGCTTCACACACTGCTAGCAGAGCAAAACTGGAATGACTGTTATAATTGAGTGAATTGAAAATGAATTGACCCACACATACACACAATTACACACAATCACTGATTTCACACTACATCTAAATTCCTCCCAGTTTACACACTCTAACCTCGATGTGACCTTTGACTGAGCGGACATATACTGTGCCCAGACCCAGCCCTCAGTGAAGTATTTGCTCTCAAAGCCTGTCCTCTGTTTCCTGGTCCTTTCTCTCTCAGCATCAACCCTGCTGTGTTTGACTGTATCAGTTACGCTCCCGCTGATGGTTACCTGTCTCACTATGAAGCTCTGTCCATTGGTCGTCCAGTTTCTAGACTGTCGATGTGGTGCTGAAGCTCTAGCCCCCATGCTTGTTCCAGGACTAACCTTCTGATGTATATGTCACTCCTGTGATTTCTCAAAATCTGATCTGATAAGTGATCATGTAGCTGTCTTATTTTAGAGAAGGACAGCTGTCATAAGGGAATTATTTTCCAACACAATGCACTACACAGAAACTGAATCTTAAAACCAGAATACTTTACAGAGAATCAGAAACAATCTGACAAAATATCCCAGTTAAAACAGCATTAAGTGATTTTGACCACTAGGGGGCAGAAAGACTTTCAAAATACACTCCCTGCAATAGAGCTGTGATATACTATCAGCTTGTCTTATGGCTAATATACTGTATTAACAAACACTTGCCTAACTCTGCACAGCTATGCACAGCTACCCGGATTACAGTCTGCTTTCTCCTGTAAGATGACTTCTAAATGTCATGTAAACAAGAATCTAATGCAGGTGGGAGATAAGAGTAACCTGATTTCTGCTGTAGAGCCCCAGTATCTCTGCCATGTGTACAGGTAACATGTGTACAGGTTTCTACTCAGCTTTTTACATACATGCAAGTGCTTAACAAGAAAAGTATCAGAGCAGAGCATGTAGCAAAACATTTTTGTATTTAAAATAATTCAATTCAATTCAATTCAATTCCAAGTAAATTTGAGTAAATTTATCAGAGTAAAACTGAAACTAACACAAAGTAGCGTAAATGAGTGGGTTTCCACCACTGAGCATGTTAAACTGGCACACATTCATGCTGTGAGGAAGAGCTGTTCTGTCTGTCTGTCCTCTCGCTGCACTGTCACCTCCAACACGCACAACAAAAAAAGAAAAGAAGTTCTGGAAGCAGCTATCTTCTATCACTGATACAGTTCAAATCAGTGAGCCATGCTTCCAAAATAAGGTTTAGGGTAGAGGAAAAAATCTGGTTACTGATCTGCTGCATGTATACTTATATTAAAAGTAACTTGATTACTTAAAGGAAAACTCTGGTTCATTTGAACCTGATATATTTCCCAAAAATGCAGCCATTGTGGCTCTATGTGTCATGCTAATTTTGCTCTCTCCAGCTCGTTTATAGAGATTTGGGGGATTCACAAAAAGGCGGTTATTGCTCAAAACAACGATCATCGAGCCAAGCTGCTGAGACACCTACATCTTTCCAAATAACATGATTTTTCTCTCCATCTGTGACTGTCTGCGGGAGGAAAAGCTGCCGGCAGCAACAAAAACAACAGAAATCCTCCTCGCTTCTCGCCATGCAGCTCTTCAACTTTTCAGCTGTCTGTTCCTGCAGTTATCAGCTGGTAAAATCTTGTTTAAAAACGTTTAATTGCGGTGTAACCAGAGCTCCACCGAAACTGCCTGTCCTGTCTATCAGCTGAAGCTGTCTGCTGTGGAGCAGCTCTGCCGAAACTGAACCTGTTCCGCCGAAACTGGCATTTAGGTGGAGCTGCTCTGCAGCGGACAACTTCAGCTGACAGGTCGGCTGCTGCTCTGCAGTAGACAGGTCCTGTCAGCTGAAGTTGATAGCTGAAGCTGTCTGCTGCAGAGCCTAAACGCCAGTTTCGGCAGAGCTGCATTGCAGGTTCAGCTGACAGGTCCACTGCTGTAGCAGCTCTGACCGCTGTGGAGCTGCAGAGCTGCAGAGCTGTGGTCGGACAGGTTCAGTAACGGCTCCGGTTGCACTTTATTTAATGTTTAAAAAAACATTTTACCAGAGGATAACTGCAGTAACAGAGAGCTGAATAATTAAATTCATTAAATAATTAAAGAGCCACAGGACGAAATGCGAAATAACTTCTGGCCCGTTTAAATTTTGTTGCACTGTTTGTCTTCCTCTCGTTATTATTATATGTTGCTGCAGCAACTTCTGCCCCTCTGCCTCACACAGCCACTCACCCTCAGTTCCCCCTCAGTTCACTTGCCCCCTCTCTCTTTTTCTCGTCTTTTTTAAAATGAGTCGGGGAAACCCAACGCTTTATTTCTGTAATTCACAGGCTTTCTCTCTCTCTCAGAGAAAGCTTCTCACTGCTGTCACTCCTCACCAGTGCTGTCTCTCTGTCGCTCATTCTTATGCTTAGTTCGTTCGCCCTCTCTCTCTTTTTCTCTCCTTTTTTCAAATGAGTCAGAATCCCACAACAAAGCCTAACGTTAACGTTATCAAACGAAGAGAGATGTCGTCTCCTCCTTTCTCTCATGGGTGGGTTGTACAGCTCTGACCATGACATGCAATAGCAGAGCCCAGAAGCCCCACCTGCTGGTGCAGAACTGAGTGACTGGTGGTTTGCTTGTTTATTTCAAGTTTATTAATATTAAACATATTGCGTGTCCAAATGGCACCAAATTTTGACACTGCACTCCCTTGTATCCCCAGCAATGCACCTGCCGAATATGAAGTAGATTGGATAAACAGTTCTTGAGATATGCGAAGGACATACATACATACATACTTACAGACAGACAGACAGATATTCCTTGCTTTATATAAAGAGACATAGAGAGATGATTGGTTGCCTGAAAAGGGGCGACAGTGACAACACCAGCGCCTTTCTGAAAAGTTCAGAGATTTTCAACTAGACGCACAAAAAAGTTGGAGCACTCTGAAAAAAGAGCACTTTTTCTCTAGGCAGCCACATACACTCTCTCCTCACTCAGAAAAAAAACACTATATGGACACTCAGCCTCAGGAGGTGATCACTTCATGGCCAGTATGGAGAGGAGGAATTACAATCTGAAACTGTCCTTTAATGTGAAAAACATCACTTAATGGAGCTTTAACTTTGAAGCTTTGACTGAAGCATCAGCTCTACTCTGCACACCAACTCATGTGTCATATCATCATGTTTACATGGAATGAACTATCTATTAGGAATTAAGAACATAATACTGATTGTTTAGGTGATAAAAACTGGTGGCCAAATGTTTGTGAGTTGCCAACAGACCATGGTTGTTCTTGTAGATAACGGCAGGATGTCTGACTTTAATGTCAGTCAAATATCAGGCACAAACTAAACTAAAATCTCATATTGCATATGATTTGATACTTGACTGCTCTTTGTACTGAGGCAACTCACCAAATATCATTCATATCAGACCAGGGTCAAAGATTCTAAATAAAATAGTGACCAAGGTTTGATATCCATGGAAAAAGTGACATCTAAGAATATTTTATACACATTTATTTGTTGATCTTTAAGAATTTTTAGTTTTTAAGGAATTAAAATCACACTTAGGTTCAAACAAAGCATGATATGGATATGTGCCATGTGCTTCAATTGCTGAGACATGGAGAAATGAGCATGCAGACAAACATTTAGAACCTGCAGATTCTACAGGGTTTAATTACATTTAAAACATTAATGAGGAACTGAGAAACATTTAAACTTGCCATATGTGAAGCTTGACATTTTTTATTTTTACATTTATGTTTATTATTTTGTCGTGATACATGTTTACAATACAGTTTTTCTGTTTGATTTTCATACTTGGTGTATATGTACCTTACTCCCTTTAGTAAATTAGTTTTATGCCTAAAAACATCTGGAGGTGAAGCCTGTGGACGCAGCTGGACACTAAATGTTTCAGGGTGGCAAAGTAGAGGGTCAGGTCTCGGCTCTGCCCAGTGAGGTGAAGTTCAGTTGATGAAATGATTCTGCCTCCAAGAAAGGTTTATGTAATAAAGTTATTTAAGCATTTTCCTCACTGGCCACCTGCAGCTCAAACAATGAAGTCAATTTGATTAGAAAGATGTGGTTCACCAAAGCATGATTGTTTATGTAACAGCGACACCATATCTTTGAATTGTGTTTCTATGCATTATGTTTTCAGTTTGAAATGTAATGCTGAATGTTCACTTTCTGTTATTCAAGTCGTTCTTCCTACAATACCTGGATTTACACTTGAGCGTGGTTATGGTGGATAAGGTCATTAAGTTAAGGCACCTCATTTTTTATGTTGATATAAAAAAAGCAACTTTACCATTATTTAGTAAAAATACCATAATTCAAACATCAAACATCATGATTTATAAAATGACTTAAGTCATTCTAGCACATTATCAGCACCTCCTATGCATTTCCTCCCTCAGTTTTCTTTTCACTTTCTATTTTCCTATCTGTCTTCATGATAATAACATTGTATACCGTAAGATGATAATAATTTGCTAACCATCAGAGATTTGGATTAATGTTTATACTTTTGTCAACGCTGGTAAAAACGGACAACAATGAGCCTGAATTGAAGGTTCAGCAACTAATAGCACTATTGTATGTAAAGGATAGAGGAAAGTGCTGAATACAGTTAAACAGTAAAATGGGGTGGGAATCCACATATAAATTAAAAGCCACACTACTTTTTGCATCGGTACTAAAAGATGAGGTTGCAAATATGCATAATAAGTGGCATAACAATTCTCCCTGAACATAAATTGCTGATGCATAAAGTTGCATTATGATTATAAATTGCAGAGACAGGTTAGCATTGTTTGCAGCACTGGGTGGCAGCCTGGTTATTGACAATCACTGCTGGTGTTTCCCTCTCTGCTCCTGTGTAATGTTACTACTGATGTTACTGCTGCCTACCAACAGCTCTATCTGTCCTTGTTTACACATCTTTCTGGTAAACACTCTTCTCCATATGGAACACCTTACGCCTACCATGACCCGTGCCATATCTAAGCATCATGAACATGCACTCTAGAGAGTAGTGTGCCCTACTGTACTGAAGACAGAGGTGGTGTTGTGATGTTGGGGTACTCTCCACCCAGCAGCTTTTTATTGCCTTGGACTGTGACTGAGGTTCATTTTCCTTCTCTTCAGTAAGTTGAAAATAAAATTTCAGATAGCTGTAGATCAATATTTGGAATAAAGTAAGTTATTGTAACCTAAAGTCATTATTTGGTGAAAGTAAATATAATAATATATAAATTATTTTGCAAAGTGCCATTGACTATTTTAGAATGAAACACATCAAATGTTGAACTACAGCTCACATCAACATGATCTTTCATTGAAATGAACTGATTAAAATGAATAACCCTTCATTGCACACAAGCACACTGTCATTCTGTTGCTCACTCTTTCTACCCTCGCTGTACTGATACTTCTCGGATGATGTGGTGCTTTACCTTGATAGATCTTTGATTTTTCATTAAAATAAAGGGACGTACACCTCCCCTCTGGTCTCCATTCAGTCATTTAGAGGTATCTGTGTTTCTTCTCTGTTTGTGTCACAGTGTTTGCTTCTATTTAGATTTTTTCATGGGCAGTCATAGAACTCTCTTTGTCCGGTAAACATGTCAGCCATTGTTCCTCATGCTAACTAGCCAGGTGTTCTTACTGTGTACTTATAATCTAAAATCCTAAAGTATCTGCAGAAAACTTACAGTCCAGTCAGAACATGCTTTTAAATGACGTGCAATAAAATACAGCCATAGCTGTAGCCTCATAGTAAGAAAGATTTTCTCACAAAGAAACAGACACCCAGAAATCCATCTGTTAAAAATAGAAGAGAGCCAGACAGCAAATCTGAGGGCATTTAAATAGTATTTTCACCTTTCACAGGCTATTACTTCCTAGAAAATGTTAATTATTTTATTCTGATACTTTACATCTTTTAATGTCATGTTGTTTCTTACACATCTTTTATATTAAATTCCAGCATTTATAATACAAAATAAATTCACATTACTCAAACAGGACTTGAACCTGTGATGTGTGATTACATCAGAAGAAACTGAGCTAACAAGTTCAGCAGAGTTCATCTCTATTCAGAATCTGAGCTCACAGCTGTCAATCAAAGCTGTTTGCTTTGTTCATGGTGTGGTTTTATTCCTTTATGTGTTATTATTTTACTTTAATGTGCACTTCTCTGTGGCGACACACATCACAGTTTTGTTTTTAGGCTACATGTCAATTATTTTGTTTTTTGTGATCGGTGCTTGATGTCTCATGAAGCAGCAGTTTTTAAACTATATTTCCCAGTCAGACTAGTGTCCAGCCTTTCCTTCACCTCAGGCTTAGACTGACTAAGACAGTGTTTTCTTCAAAGATCCACATGCTGCATGTATCTGCACACCTTTCCAGTCACCAAACATTTGCTTTGTACTACTTTATGTTATTTGAGTACTATAATTAAAATATAGCAAATGAATTAAGCTATTAGATATATTTGACCCATATCTATAACCCTATAGTGAAAGTAGCATTTACACTGAAGTTCGATGTTCATTCTTGAACTTGGAAAGAGCAGTTGAGAAAACAGGAGGAGTAGCTGTTCAGAAAAATGAAATCTACAACAACCCCACATTGTAAACTCCTCAAGAGACTCTACACAACTCAGGGCACACAATCAGTAGGCTAATATAGCATCTGTTTGCTGACAGATTGAAGTAGTTTATCACTGTAAAATGAGGTCTCGAATCTAAAATAAGTAGTTTACCTGTTGGAGGTGTGCTGGTCATCTGGAGCTCTTCATCAAACATCATCATCACTGTGGCTGGTTCTGCTTGTACTATTCCTCCCTGCATTACCTCTAATGTTCAACAAACAGGCTCCAAATATGTTGTTGCGTCGACTTGTTTTTATTGAAGAAAAGTTCCGCTAACTCAGCGATAAACACGTTTCATTTCCTATAAGTTCTTCACATTAAAAGCCTTCCATTGGCTTGTCATTGGAAAGCTTTTAATATGAAGCAGCAGCAGCCGCAGCAGGAAATGTTCTCATCGGCTCCGTTACAAAGCGATCAGGATGGGAAGAGAGAAATACGGCAGATATGTGAAAGTGCGCATGGCAAAATACTTGATGAGTTTTCGCTTATTAAATCTCAAATTACCACCACTGATGTACGCATTCTATGTATTGTATTTTCTCTTTATTTTCTCTCTTATTTCTTTTTTTTATTAATGTTATCAAGTGGGTTTTATTTTTCATCTTATGTTACAATAATATTTTTTACTTTGTCCTTTTCATGTGAAGCAGTTAGTACATGTAATTTATTTAGCTGTAAAGCACTTTGAGCTGCATTTCTTGTATGAAAGGTGCTACACAAATAAAGTTATTATTATTATTGTTATCATTATTATTATTATTATTATTATTATTACAAACAGGAACACAGAAGAGAAATGTTAGACGCTCGGGTGCGTCCAATTACAATGTGCGGAGCCTTGTGTTTGTGTTTGTGTGTGTGTGTGTGTGTGTGTGTGTGTGTGTGTGTATGTGTGTGTGTGTGCGCGCGCGCGCGTGACACAGATGGTGACTGTTCTCTCACGTCCACGTGTGCATGTCAGCCTCTTCAAATGGGATGGACCGCGGCGTGTGTGCGCCTTCACAGCAAGGCACGCCGCTCGGTGTGCCCGCCAGGGTATAAATTCATGACGGAATCTGTGGAAATATTGATTTAATCTAACAGGCTACTAATAACACTTTGAACTAATTAGAAACCTCCCTGTACCAGAAGCCACTAGAAGATTGAAGCGTCACATTTCTTGGCGGAGAGCAGGACAAGAACAGGTAACTCAAATCGTTTCGACCTACAGTATGTTTCTCAATTTTCGAGCCTTGGCTTAGAATCATGAACGCACTCTTGTGAGTATAAAGATGAAGACTTTATTCGCTACTTTTGGGCATCTTTATATTGAAACACTATTATCACTGTAATAAATACATTTTATGAAAATGTAGAACAGCAACACCTGAACTTCAAAAGTCAAAACTGAGATAATAAACATTTGGCTATACCACGCAAAATCTATAGACACTAAACTCTGGAGATGGAAAGTTATGGTAAAATGTTGTAACTTTATAATTTCTTATTGTATAATGATACAAAATGATCGATCGACAATATATTTTATGCTGGACTTCATGTCATAAGTGTTTAAAATGTATTTCTGTCATAACTCATTTTGATATACACAAATACAGTACATCTACTGACATACAAACATAAAATAAATCAACATTTTAACAGGAATCCCTTAAATTTGATTATTTAACAATTTTGACCATTTTAAACTGTGTAAGTATGTACAAATTATTTAATGGAGGCACTTCTAAATGACAGCAATTCTGTGCTGACATGTCTTGCTACTTAATTGGCTGATACATACACTAATACTGATGTGATAAACTCATTTTCTCCAGTAATTTCTATCTTATTTCTTTCTTTTATCTTATCTTGCTCACTAAACACTCACTGTTTGTCTTACACATATAAATATCCTAACATAGAAAAAATCACAATCTTCAATCAAATCTTTTGCAATATTTGCAATATAATTATATCTGTCCCATATAAATCAAACTACACATTAGTATCATTCTAAGTTGAATGACTGTATTGTAGAGGCTGTGATCTGAGTTGTTTTCGTCACAGACACTTGTTGGCAGAAAGCAACTGGATAGATGTTTGACCCTGATTTGTCTTTTTTTCCCAGCCACACTAGCTGGTCCAATCTCTAAACAGACCTAACAAGCACAGTCATATCCATCCATCACCTGAGTAGGTCACGGGACTACAATGAACATTCAGTCTTCCATCAACAAAGAGGTCTTCATCCCCCGTGATGAGCGGATGCTGGTGGCAGTGGAGGTGAAGAGGAGGCAAAGGAAGCGGATGTCCTTCCTGCCCACTGGAGCCAAAGGAAACTACGCTACATTCATCTGTGTTTCAGGTCAAATTTGACTTTTAGGTTTTCTTTATGTGCTGAAGATTAGCTGAGCATCTGTATTTCCCAGACATGCACTACTAAAAATGAAAAGGAAGTCCAACCTACAGGACAGTAACAGGAGCTCTGATTGATTGGTTAACTAGTTTAGTCTTGTGAGAAAGATCCTCTCTTGTCAGCTGACTGGCTGCAGGTTCTGATGCTGCCATGTTTAACAAAGTGCACTGCTGCATAGCATTACATTTAAGAGAGCTGCCTCACAATGAAATCTGTTGTTAAAACAGTAAAGCAGAAGACAAATGAATGAATTATTAATTTATAGTATAGAGAGAATAGTGAAATAGAAATCATTAACTGTTCTTAACAGTGCTTTTTAATAGCATCAAGCATACATTTGATTAATTACTTTATAGATATATTTTTAAATGTATCAATCAAAATTGATTATACATAAACAACCAGTCTATAATTATTCCAGACTAGTTCTATCAGCATTGATCCAAAATAGGGTTTCATAGCCATCAGTTGTTAGAATGTTTTCTTCCTTTGAAAGAGACACAGAATTATTTAAATGACTTATTATGGAGACATTTTTTAACAGTTTTAGAGGGTGCTGATGAATGCTGTCCTGCCAATAGGGACGCTAAATCAGTTCTGTTTTTTTTAAATTAGATAAAAGTTTATTTCGTGGCATTTAGCCTTCACTTATACAGACGGGGAACATGAAGAGAGAGAGTGATATGGCATGCAATAAAGGTCTTTGGCTGGGACTGAATAAGGCATGTTGCAGTTAAATGGTCAGTGTCTTAGTCACTAGTCTTCCAGGACACCACCATACCAGCAATAGGAAACAATGTGTTTTGTCATTTGCTCACAGATGGGCCAGTCTTTGAGAAACCACTGGCCACAATTCATCCCTTGCAATTGAACATGTAGAAGCTCCTCTACATCCATTGGCCTCCACATTTGTCCAGTTAGCATCTGTTTGAGCAGTTTCAGTTGAAAAGCGTTACTCCTGGGTAGTTTGATGGAAGTATCTGAGAGGCAAAAACCTGATTCTCAGATTAACAGGCCAGTCTGTGTAACATTCTTGGCTTATTCCAGCATCACTTTTGGAAATATAAGTCTGTTTTTTTTAGGAGGTTAAACTCAGTTATTTTGGCCCAGAACAGATGCATTGTTGAAGAGTATCACAGCAGCCATTGTTTGGGAGAGTACAGAGATGTCAGAGCTGTGAGAGCAGTGCTGTCAGTGAACATGGAAGATTAAGAATTTGGCACCGTCACAGTGTTGCATTTTGATTGACGTTTGTGGGTTCATGCCTTGAATTGTATCATTTCCCAACAACACAAAGTGTGTTCATTTGATATTATTTTTTTTATTATTTTGCTTGAAAAGGACATTTTTAAAAATGTTTTATGATTGTAATTATGAATTGATTGTGAGTTGTATTAACATTAAATTTGTACTATTTTCATATCTAATATAAAGCTTTGTGTTGGTTCAGGCTCAGTACCATTGGCTCATTGATGGATCGTCGATCGGCTATGAGCTGACTAATAACATCCAATCACATTCATACAAATGTATTAGGTGGGCTTCATAGACTACCAGTTCTTACTGCTGGTGGAAATTATGAATCACCTTACTGATTCAAATTGTTTTGTTCAGTTCAAAGAGTTGTAGTCACTGACTATGTAGTTTGTTCATTGTTGATGCACTTCAGTGCGAACATCAATAAATGAACATATCACTGTTTAAAACTCTGTGATGTTCCATACTGCTTCTCACTGTCTTCAGTTCAATAGATAAGTTCAGTGCGTTGCTGGTTTGAACTGTTATATTTAGTTCAGTACAAAGCTAGGCCTATACAAGCACTGTTCACAAGGTAAATATCTCAGCAGCCATCTATCTGCAACAGAGCTTTTAAAGAAGAAGTAATATACTGGATATCACAGCTGGGCTGAACAGTGCTGTTACTGGTCACCACTGAGGCTCCACTGTTAAAAGCTAAATTCAACAGAGTGACCTCAGTTGGAAGATTCCATGTTAAAGATTTGCTCGTTCTTAGACTGAACACCTCTACTTACTAATACCCTGCTGATTCTCTAATGCCAACACTGTTTGCTTCTGCAGCTTACTCCACCACCTCAATCATTTTCTATCAATAGTCAATTATAAAAATGTTAATTTTCCAATGTCTTCTGTCTAGCTATTGTTCCTCAGTTGTTCTATTTTAAAACTGAAAGCTTTCATATCAGATTTTAGAAGCAACCCTAAATTCGTATCAAGAGAACTTAACGCATGATCTTGTATATTGTCTGTGTAGTGACCAACACAAGGCCACATCAGCTCTTCATTACAAAGGTGAAGCAGTTTGGTGGCTCTTCCACCTTCACCAGGAGGTCCCAGTGGACAGTGGAGCAACTCCGACAGGTCAACGGCATTAACCCCAACAAGGTCAGAAACACACAAAAAAACAAGTCTATCAGCAGGCTCCAGTCTTGTTTACAAGTGTTGTTAAAAATATTTAAAAGTTGTCTATACATTTGAATATTATGAATACCTGTGCTCTGCTTGTTCAGGACAGCCCAGAATTCGACCTGGTGTTTGACAATACTGTGGATCAGTGGGTGGCCAGCTCCGCAGCAGAGAAGTGTATATTTGTCCAGATTCTGTACCATGCCTGCCAGACCTACTGGGAGGGGAAGGCAGGGAGTCTGGGCAAGGCTGGGAAACTGGGCAAAGTTAGCAATCAGAGGAGAGTGAGCCAGGGCGCTCATCATGAGGTCAGAGCTGGGCCCAGTGACTCACCCGCCTCTGCATCCAGAACCCTGCAGGCCCGACGGAAGAGCTACATTCCGCCCAAACAGGCAGAGTTCATCAACTGCCAGTCCAAACTCACAGGAGGTATATGACTTTTAAGGTTTATGATGCTCTGGAAATCGCTTTCTTTATGTCCGTTGTTGTAACATTTTGTCCTCGTCCTACCAGATGCCTGCACCATGAATTTGGTCATCTACCGCTGCAAAGCCTTCTTGAATCGTGTGAAGAATATGATGGTTGCAAACCAAAGTCATTCACACAGTCGAGGTAAGGTGGTGACTGAAGGGGAACTCTTCCAAATTTACATAAAAGATCAGTTAATTGGTCATCAAGGTTATCTTAGGTCAAGCCCAGAGACTTCATATTTGTAACAGAAAGTCTGTTTTACAAACTAGGGGTGTAGAGTTTGAAAAATGTGATGGGTTTACTGGGTATGGAGGATCTAGATTGCTAAAAACTACTCAGCTCTGTAACCACTGAATCTAAATTTCATCTCATGGTCTTCTCATAAAATCTCAAATAATCCTGCTTTAATTTGACAAGTTTACATTATTAATTTCTAGTTGACATTGTGGGTGTATGTGATGTGCTATTGTGTGTAGCTTTGTATTTTGTATAATGTGTCCTGTGTGTTTTTTGCTTTGTACTGTTTGTTATTGTGCTGTTATATGTTTTAATTGTAAGGGACTGCAGATGAAAATTAGTTATAAGCTAACTCTGGTGCAGTACATCAAATGTTAACATTTATGTTTAACACTGTACATGGTCCCAATAAATACATTTCAATATAATTACAATTGGTTGCATTATGGGAAGTGTAGGATCCAGTCTTTTTGGAACTTAAATGGACTGCATCTATATAGTGTTTTTCTAGTCTTATCCACCACTCAAAGCACTCTACAACACATGCCAACATTCACCCATTCACACACACGTTCATACAATGATGGCAGAGGCTGCCATGCAGGGCGCCAACCTGCTCATCAGGAGTGATATAGTGCTTCCTATCCAAAGTACCCCACAGTGTTTCTGTGCTCACCCACATACACTTACACACAATCTGGGGTTCACTATCTTGCCCAAGGACACCTTGACATGTGGACTGGAGGAGCTGGGGATCAAACCACTGACCCTCCGATTAGTGGATGACCCGCCCTCCCTCCGAGCCAGAGCTGCCCACAGACTTGACCGACTTAACTTTTAATATGAGCAGAGATATGAAAGCTAAAACAATGACACTTTACCAGAATGTATCTTCTTACCTATTTAGTTGTGTAAAGGATAAACACTGCTGTCTTTTTCCTTCCCAGTCAGTAGAGGGAGGGTGAGTGGGCGAACAGCAGGCATGTGCGAGCAGAGGGTGACGTCACACCCATATGTTGTATTAATTTGGTCTAATGGCAAATGTCAACTAGGCAAGAAATGGGGGGAAACATTCTTACATGCTAGTATTTTTGTCAGGACACTGTAAGGCGTGCCAGATGCTAACTGTTTCTCCTGGCGTTAATTTCCGTTCTCGACGCATCATGTCTTTTTGTGACACTGATATTGCCAAAGAGTGTTACTCATCTTTGTCTAACAGTTGCAACAATGTTTCAAATGTTGCAACAAACCATTTCCTATGTATTTTGAGATACTGAATGAGCCTCAGGAAATGATGACCTTTTTTGAAATGGATACAGAATTAAATCAATGTTATATTACTCCATGCCAGTGCAGGAGGTGTAGTGTAGGCATCACATTAGCAGAGCAGCAGCAGCTTCAGTCTGTCTATACAGGATATGTTCAGGCACAGTATTTAATTGTAGGCCACCTGTGTTTTGGCAGTGCTCAAAGCCCAAAACATAACCACTATAGTAAGGCGGAAAAATGGAGGAAAATAGACTTGAAGCGTAAAAATACATGAGTGACCTGCCATTATGGAGCCATTATAGATTGCTGTATTGATCTTAATCAATACGTATCATCAAAAGCCTGTGAGACCAGCCTTTAGTGAGGAGGCGGAGAGTAATGTTCTCTCAGGTTGCCCAGAATTCCTAGCTTCACCACTAAATGGATATTTAGCAGAGAGAGAAGAGGTATCGGAGTGCTTTAGCATCTCCAGTCCAAGGTGCTTAATGGAGTCAATGATCACAGGAAGACTGCTTTGGTTTTTACTCTCTTTTCTCATAGATATTTAGGATTTTGAATGTCATCTTATTCTTTATTCTGAGACCCAAAACAACTTCCTGTCACAGGTCATATTATCCTGGGCTTGTGTCTCTCTGGGTTATTTTCCCTGCTGCCTTTTTGTCTATTGTCCTCACTGTGCTGCACCTCTCTGCAGCAGCAGAAAGGCTTCTCTGTGCTCTGTGATGTGACGGTCAGATGAGAGAAGACTTTGTTTATTTCGGGGAGGTCAATACAATGGCTCGTCTTTAGGAAGCCCGGAGCACTGAGACTGAGAGGGAGCACGGTGCACCATTGAACCCACTGACAGGGGCAGTGTAATGGGTGGGAGAGGTGCCAGGCTGCAGCAAGGCACCAAATTACACTTCAACAGCACTGCAACATGCTTAACCTCAGTCGACCTGTGACACATGGTACAACTGATAAAACATAATGATGCTTCAGTGAATCAGACAGGGGAATAACCTCTTACTGACTCAGGGTTCAGTAAATTTACTTGAATTTCAGCAGAATGCTGAGCTGGTAAATAGGACTTCTATGGGGCCATTATCTATTATAATCTTATTTTTATTACAATTTAATCTGAAATATATTTGAAGCTAGCAGGAACTTTTCACATTGTCATACTGACACACTCATCAACCAACCTAGCTGGTCTGTGATGTTTCACACTCTTCAGTCTGTCAACACTATGGCCACTAGTTGTTGAGATATCTTTGTCTGGAACAGATTGCCATGACATGTCGTCTGCATATTCATGGTCCCACATGACTTCAGTGATGCTGGCACCACTGTAAGGTCAGAATGCTTATTGACAGTCCCTAGAGGATGAACCCTAAATGTATCTGATGACCCTCTGACCTTTTATCTGTTACCACTTTCACAACCTTTTTTGGCACTTGGAGGAAACGTATTTATTAGTGAGAAAGTCTGTTCTAAACTGTATTTTATTAATTTATCACTTGTGATACACTGACTGTTTGCCTGAATGAATTTTCATTTACACGTTTCTCTTCTTTTGTATGTATGAACAGGTCAGCCTGGGCAGCGTGTCAGAGGGAGCACTATGGGTAATGTAGTTCACAGAGTGAATGTTGCTCTTGGGGAGCGTGGTGACAGATTAACTCGTGCTGAGGACAAGACTGTGGAGCTGATGCACAAAGCCCAGCAGTTTGCAGACACTGCTCACAAGGTTACCTCAACATGCAGATGTTTCAACGTCATACACCTTTTCTACAAGATAAATAATTTATAATAAGTAGTGGAAAGTGACTAAATAGCTACATTTACTCGCGTACTGTACTTAAGTACAATTTTGAGGTACTTGTACTTTACTTGAGTATTTCCATGTGATGCTACTTTATACTTCCACTCCACTACATTTCAGAGTGAAATATTGTACTTTCTACTCCACTACATTTATTTGACAGCTTTAGTTACTCTTCAGATGAAGATTTGACACAATGGATAATGTAACAAGCTTTTAAAATACAACACATTGTTAAAGATGAAACCAGTGGTTTCCAACCTTTTTGGCTTTTGACGTCTTAGTCGGGGTCACATTTCAGATGTCTATGAGTTGTTAACAGCTCCACCAAATAGTGATTTTTCCCTCTAAACTTCTCAAATGGTTTCATTTCAATACATTTTCAAATGATCCAATATTTCAGCAAAAATCAAAGATTAGAGAAAAAGTCAAAAAACTGAAAATAGATTTATGTATCAGAATCATCTCACGACCCCTCTGATTTATATGGTGACCCCTACGTTGGGAACCACTGGACTAAACTAGCTAACTGTATATATAAGTAGTGTAAACTAGCTCCACCTCCAGCAGCTACAACAGTAACATGCTGCTCTAACACTGATGCTTCACTATTAATAATCTAATGATGTCATATATAATAATATATCAGTCAGAGGGACCAAACCACTACTTTTACTGCAATACTTTAACTACATCAAGCTCATAATACTTATGTACTTTTACTGCAATACTTTAACTACATCAAGCTCATAATACTTATGTACTTTTACTGCAGTTGTAGAGTTGCAGTTTTAGAGTTGCAGTTGCAGTTGCAGAGTTTTCATGCAGGACTTTTACTCGTGATGGAGTATTTTTTACGTTGATTTATTGGTACTTTTACTTAAGTAAAGGATCTGAGTACTTCTTCCATTGCTGTTGAAAATATGAGAGTTCAGATTTGAATATGTGTTTATATTGTTTTTATTACAATGAAGATATTTTGTGTTGTTTTATTTCCTGTGCAGCTGGCCCTGAAGTATTCAAAGTAGAGCCTGCTGGAGGATGGATGGAGTCCTTCAGGAAGATAAAGAGGAATCACTAACACTGTCTGAGGCAGTCTGAGCCCAGCAGATGCAGCTAACTCCTCATGAAAACCTGTCTGTGAGAAGACAACTGGAGAAGAGAAAGTCCCACTAAACTGTTTCTTTCATAACCTCAGGAGAACCGGCTAAATACTTTGCCTTTGTGATTTAAATTTTTGCTTTTCCTGGTGGAGACAGCTCGTTCCCATGGTCTGGGGATCATCTGCACTGTGTTCAGTTTTGATGTCCTGCCTGCTGTCAGATGAATCTCCTGTATTTTAAGAGAAAAAGAAAGCTGGACTTGTAGATTTAAGCTGCAATTATTTTACATTACTTTTTTGTGTTTTTTTTTTAAGCACCCTGCAGAAACCTTGTTTCAGTTGTTACCCGGCATTACATTATTTGAAAAGATACTTACCTAACCTAAGTACTGTGTGATAGGTAGTTCTGGTCAGAGTGAATGGTACTTCTGTTTTTGTAATGTATCGCATGGGTTGGATTTAATTTGGTTTAATTGCACTAAATGTTTGATTTAAAGCAGTCCTCTCTGTGCTTTGTCATCATCAGTTGTTGTCACCATTCTGTGTTTCTGTCAACTCTGTGTTCTCTGTGTTCATAGTGTCAACTGTCAGTCTGTATTTTGTCTGCTGTGCTCTGTCTTGTCGTCTGTGTATGTAATCACTGTTTTGTATTAGAAGTGTTGTATTTGAGAGTTGATTGTAGGTGGATCAGGTGGTTCAGGTATGTTGGAGTATTTTTCATTGGGAGCAGTGAGAGTGAGGCTGGTCTGTGTATAAAGGTCAGGGTAACTTTAGAAGGTCAAAATGTTGACTTAAGTTTAATTGCTTTGTGTTTGCATGACTTCTTTCAGTGAGCTGGTGTAAGGCTAACTTGAACAGCAAATGAACTATGTTCTTGTGATGCTGAATTCAGTTTGATATTACACTTTTATACATTACAGGGATTCTACTGAGACTTTAATGTTTTGTATTTTACCTTTGGTTTCAGTTGAATGTAAGCAATGTATGTGTCTGTGATTAATTAACCCATTCACAAAGCTCCCATTCCTCTCTGATCCAAATAAATAATACTTGACCTGTGTTGAGCTGTGCTTCTGTTGCTGCACTCATCCAGGACTAGAGCTGTTCAGGTTTTCAACCACCAGATGGCTCTCAAATCAAGCAATAGACTTCCCACAACTGTACAGTGGAACAGTTCAAATGTAACTGATGAGAGTTCAAATAAAAATGTTTATGTGCTGCGTAAACCCTTCAAACACAGTGTTCACTGTAATGGACATCAAATATTAATTAGTAGATTTTAACTTAAGTCAAAAAAGTAAGAAAAAGTAGAAACATGACAAAACAAGAAGTGGAATAACAAACACCTTGTGAACACCTTGTAGACACACATGCAGACCTCACTTTCTTCCACTGGGTATAATTTTATAATCATTACTAAATCAATTATTTTAAAAGTTCATTTTAAGTTAACAAAATCTATTTTTCAACAAAATAGTAATTTTAGATGGTATAAAGTTAATATTCAAGTTATAAAATTAATTCCTTATATCACTTTGAATATAGAGCTGTAGAGGTTATTGGTTATTGTCATAGCCCATTTACATCCATATCTATAAAATATTTGAGATTGATTTGTTTAAAACAACCATTAATCAGAAACTCTAAGTTTTTATTTTTGGACTCCACTAGAGTAACTTTGCATGATTTACAGTTCAAAAAACTCTTTATCTAGTCTTAGTTCCTATGTCTTGAAGGCCCACTCTTTTCTGATTGGCCAGCTTTCCAAAAGTCTGCACATATCAGTCATGTTAAGTTACCACCGATGCAAACCCACCATTTCCTGCTTCACTGATTCATATTAAAAGCTTTTAAATGACAAAATAACAGGAAAATTTTATTGTGAAGAATTTACAAGAAATGAAACATGTTCCTCCCGAATTAGCAGGTCTTTGTTAGCCGTACTAAAAAAAAATTAAAACAACAACATATCAACATATTTGGAGCTGTTTGTTGAGCAGATGAGTTAAAAATAATGCAGGGAGGAATAGTACAAGCAGAAACAACCACAATGATGATGTTTGATGAATAACTGCAGACAACTAGCACACCTCTAACAGGTAAACTACTTATTTTACTTTGTGCCAGCTCCACTTCAGTCATGGCTCGGTGTGACTTCTCCCAAAACAATTGAAAAATGCCTTTATGTTAGTGGAGCGGAGCAATGAACCGGTGTGCTGTGCATGGAGCAGATGACCATATAAATAAAAACCATCAAGAGCCAACGTTGACTCTAGCTGAAAATAGAAAAAGACATTGGAAACCAGTGCTTTTTGCTCACAGGGATTACTTCTACATACGTTTACCTCATTATTTGACACTTTGGCCACATTTAATATAAACATCTGACATTGTAACATTATATATATGACTGAAAATAAAGAAAAGAGTAATAGATCCCCTTTAAGACATTGACATGTCAGTTGAAACATCCATTGTACATACAGTATACATGAAAGACTACAATAGAGACGTCATTTAATATGAAAAAATAATGATTTAACTTTCCTCATGTGTGAAGGATAAGACAAAACTGTAAAAAAAATGTGTGCATGAGTGGAAAAATAATCACCTTTAAAGGATTAATTAGTGTTTCTTAAATAAAGGACAAGTGATTTGTGTTGGTTCAGCAGCAAACAGATGCTACTAGTAAAAATATAACATTCAAATAAAACATTAATTCATATCATGTCACAATGGTGTCTTTCAAGTTCTTACCACAGACAGTCATGTGATGTCACTGACCTGAGACAGAATAATATATACATGTCCAAAATATGGTAAAAATATTGTGGTCGTATTGTGAATGAGGGCTTAACTACAGTAACAGCAGAGAACATGCACAGTTAGTCTGACTTTACTTCCACATGTGATCATAGCCATGTTTGGTGAAAGAGGACAAGACCCAGGCTGCATCCTACTTGTTTCCTCTCTCTGCTCCTTCACTACCACTTATTTCCTAGCAGAAGATAACTGTGAGAAAGTGAGGAAAGTGAACATCACAAGGACAGTGGTTTGTTTTATATCACCATAAATGCTATCATCCATTATAAATGAAGTCAGGAACCACTCACTGAAGTTTATATAGGTAAAAATTAAAAGCTTGATTAAATTATTTTCTTCATCTTTATATGAATGAACATGAGTCATAAATACAAAGAATAAGAATACGTATAAACTGTAGTTCTTTCTACTTGTCAGCCATTGCTGATAGAATGTCGAGTCCAGTCAACTTAATTTGTATAACCCAATATCACAAATCACACATTTGCCTCAGGATGCTGTACAACCTGTACAGCAATAAAACACCCTCTATCCTTAGACCCTCAGTTTGAACAAAGAAAAACAGGAGGGGAAAAAATGGAAGAAACATCAGGAAGAGCAACAGATAAGGGATCCCTCTCCCAGGATGGAAAGACAGGGAATAGATGATGTGTGTACAGAATAAAACAAGAAAGACAAATTACAGTTTGGAAAACCAGGATGAATTATTGATAGATTGATAACTTATATGAAGAATATATTGGGAGGACATTGAGCATCTCCCAGCTCCCGTCAAGCAGATACAGATAGGACCTGAGCCATGTGACCTCCATCACTATGGAGACCTGGAAAGAGGACAGACTACACATACACACATGGGAAACTCACATCACACTATTCACATACACACAGAGGAGGGAGGGACTAGAAACCACACACGCAGGGAGAGAGAGAGAGACAGAGGTGCAGCTGAATCTCCTGCAAACAAACAGCGGGTTAGAGAGATACAATGTTTATCAGAACAATTATAATAATCTCGTTGGCAGGACAGACATGGCTTTTTAATTAGTAAAGCTTGATAATGTCATTGAGACAGAGACTGACCCACTGGGAGGATAATGGTAACACAAAGGCCTGAAATAATCAATTAATAAGCAACTATCTGAATGAATTGAAATCCTAATCCGACAGTGTCAGGGTCGGAGGCCCATTTCCTTGATACTTAATTTTGAAACTGAAATGTATTTTGGTCCAATACTAACAAACAACAAAAAAGGAAATTACTCCCAACAAAATAGGACAGTAGAAACATAAATATTTTCTACTGATGAAGAGGTGTAAGCTGAAGTTAATTGTGCATACCCTACATTTCATGTCAAAAAGTAACATCAGACATTACATCATCTGTTTTAATGTACACTATGTGCTACACATTTTTTCAGTTTCACACTTCAATTGTTCCATGAATTCAACCCTTTAACAGAAACAACTTCTGTTTAAGAATTACTACCTGGAATTACTTACTCAGGTAGCAATTTGTATTTGAACAGTTTATTGTGAAAATGAAACATGTGGGTTAAAGCTGAGTGCTGCTGTGATTGTGGTGGAGGATTAAGGACACATGTACAGCACATAGCTATTGGGAGTTGATGAAAGTAGGGCAGGAAGGAGAAAAACACAATGAATTTTAGTAGCACATGCCCTCTCCACTCAGAAAGCATGATTTGTGAGCTGAAAGCCACATTCCATGCTGTTAACCATACGCATGCGTTAGGTCTTCATATTTGTAGGTTGGTTAACAGCAGTTGTACAGGATGTGCCACCACTGAGAGACCACTGTGAGACTCCACACAGAGGACGCAAACCAAACAGCAGGCCAGAAACAATGAAGATGAATAAATAAAATGAAATAAAATCATTAAATGAAATACAATAAGTAAAATAAGTTAATACATTTAAATAATAAAACAAAATAAAATAAGGACTGGACCCTCTCTAACTTCTCTTAGACTTAGGAGCAACTTTTACATATTTTATGAATTACTGTTACAATAAAAACGTAGTCCTAAAGAGTCCTAAAGTCTGTACTACCCAAAGCCCAATAGTAATAGATATGAAAATAGGAGTTAGAAGGAATTTCTTTTTAAGTTACTATATCCTATTTAAATACACTTATTATATGCACCCTCTTTAACTCTGATATAAGTTACGCAGGGTTATTTATATTATAATGCATTTGAACAATGCATTATAAGACATGATGTACACACTCAACCGCCAGCAGTTCACTAGCAGTGTGTGACAGCAACAGGTAGCATCACAGTCTGGATATCCAGTTACCTGATTTTGTTGTCCTAACAACAGCATTTCATTTAGATTAACAGTGATAATTTGGTGTTATAATAATCAGACTATGTAAGGTCCGGAGGGGCACTTCAGCCGAAGACGGCAAAGGGACAGCAGCTCACGTCACTTTTGCCACTATATCACAGTGCTCTGTCTCCATTGTACCCATAAAAAAAACACAAACATGCCAATGTACAGTTTCACTACTCTTCTTCATAAAATCCCATTTTCTTGATTTCAAGGAAAAGGGTGACTAATGTAATGTAATATGTGGCATACTTGAGACTCCACACAGAAATCATTTGGTAATTTCACAGTGTGTATCCATATGAATCTGATTTCTCAACTAAACACATGCATGGATAGTTGGAGTTTGTAGCACAATGTTTTATGTGTGCAGCAGGGCTGTCTGCTCACAGTAGGACCATATGGTGTTCTCTGCTTCACCTTCAGCCTCGCCCACACTCACCCAGCATCACCCTGACTGACCTAGACTTCAACCAGACTTCATCCATCTCTGTGTTCCAGGATGTGCAGGGATTCTATTGCACATGGTGAATTCTTCCAATAAGAGGTGAGCAAACATGTTCCCTTATCACCTGTTTAACAATCCAGGGTGTTGCCACTGTAGGGTGGTAGTCCCTACCTGATTGGGCTGTACACAGGCCACCTGGTATGGTAAAGGCCACCTGATAAAGGTTTTGAGACAGACTTTAACTACATAGCAAATCTGTAATAAAGACTACAGTACAACTCTATATCTCTTAACAATACGTGCATTTTCATTATCTGTATTAGCAAATATGTTTGGTAGAAAAATTCTTAATTATGTTGACAACATAACAACATATTCACTCTCAGAATGAATTTCATACAACACATACATTCTAGGTGTGTTAAGTTAGTTGTTCACAAAATACACAAAATGCTTAGTGTTTGTTGGCTTTACCCTCTGCAGGTCAGTCCATTTGACAATTTCTGTAAGGACTTTGTCGTGCCTCCACCTATATTGGTCTTCTCCCAGTGCTTTGGGACATCCAGTCAAGATGTGATTCAGGGAGCAAAGGGTTGCTCCACACTGCTTACAAGATGGGTCTTCTTTGCCCCAGATCTTTAGATTGTTTGGAGTTGGCAAGAGGTCAGCCACAGCATGCAGGAGGAAGGTCAACTTGCCCTGGATGACCTATATTATTGATCTGGCAAAAAATTAGGAAATCAATGGAGCGTGTAACTACGATGTCAAAGAAGTGAACTGTTCATACTGCTTTGCTAAGCTCAGAGTACCAAACTCAGTTGCCATTATTGCCGAGATGTTTGAGTGTTTGAGTTGACTCCTTACAGTTGAGTCCAGACTTCTAAATGTATCGAGTATTTTGAGTTTTCCAGTGCTGGTTGTTGCACCTCTCAGGTCTCTATAATGCAGGACACTCTAACCAGATGTGTGTGTGTATCAAGTGGTAGTAAATACATTTGCTTCATTATCCTCCCAAAACTGTATGCTAAATACAGCTGATATTTTATTAAATCAATTAGTGTTTTTTTATTTACCTTTGGTAATAATTGTTTTGATGATACATGTGTATGATTTTTACAATAAATATAGAAATGTACCGACTTGTATTTGTATCATGACAAGAAAAGACCTGGTCAATTATGAAAAGTCTGTTTGATAAGTTAATTTACATTGTAAATGACCGACAAAGAGACAAAGTCAACTATTTGCTACTGTTAGAGGAAAACCTCCATTAACATATTGTTAAATTGCCAGTAAACATCTACTCCTTCTAAAAAATAATTTATGATTTCTTATGACTCTTAAACAGACACTAACTTATTTGGTGAACATTTAACATAATTCAGTATCAATTTTAGTTCCATGCAAAGTGAATAAATGTGATGTTTCCCAGATAATGCTCGTCTGCTTTAACAACACAGTTTACACATTTTTATAACTGCTGATTTATTAAATTGGAGTTCTAAGTGACACAGACGCCAAATTCAGCAAATGATATATAAAAAGTCTTTTTGTTAGGTAATAAAAATTATTAGTGTCTGATAACCAATAATGATGGACTGCCATTATTTATGGTTAGGCATTCTGATTAGGCTACCTCTGTTGTCTTTATCCCTTAATATCTTAGTGTAGTTGGGAAAAATCATGGTTTGGGTTAAAATGATCGCTTTCATTTCAAGGGAGAGTGTTTATTTTTGGAACAAAGGTTTCATTGTGGATTAATGACAATCCGCTTTCTCCTTTGATTCTCAGAGACAGTCATGTTATGGCCACAAGACGTAGCATGCCAAGTAAATGTTAAGTAAAAATAAATGCTAGGTCATTTTAAGTCTTTGACTAAACGGCCGATGCTGCTGTTTTTCTCATGAAGCAGTCTCTCACTGTTGACCACTTGAACCACTTTAACCAATTTGACATCTTGTTGGGCTTGATTATGGGTTTGGACACAAAAACTATATCACTTGAACAAAGAGACAGCAGCCGCTGTTGAGGCCGCTGATATCAGATCTGAACATCATAAAGTCCTGAAAATAAATCATGATCCTCCTCCTTCTTATCCCTCATTCACTTGCTCCATGCTTCCATTTCCCTCTCAATGACAGGCATGCAAGGTCACACACATGCACTGATACCCCCATCTTGTATGGCATCATATGTCACACTTACTGTATTCTACTTCCTCCCGCTCTATTTATATCTGTGATATAACCCGGGGGTCATTACTCTGAACCTCCTGCTGTGTTATCAGAGATGTAAGGACGAGCACATCAGCAGGCAGCCTGTCCACTGGTGTGTGTGTAATACTGGCGATTAGGCACTGGGAGCTCTGCTCACATCGGCTGGTCCTGATGTGGCTTTTATGAAAGAATCCACCGCTCAGCAAGTGCCCCAAAACAACATATATTGACATTCCAGTGACGGCGCCCCCTAGCTGTAGTAGTTATGATGACTGAAAAGGGGAAAATCAGGTGACGTTAATATTAGAGATGTCAGTTTTGGTTAATTTTGCTTTTGACAGGCTGACATCCATTAACTGGTACCTAAATGGTTAATTTTTAAGAAAAGTTGTGATGAGCTGTCCAGCAGTAGGTGATCTGAGCTTTCTTGACTTTTAGCTCATCCTTCTTCTCATCAAATTGTTAATCAATGTGTTTTAGTCACAGTAGCTCTCAATGGCATGAAGTTCGAATATAAATAATACTATGAATATAAGGCAACCTTGATCATAAGATGACTTTGATCTTTTTAACCTTATCACAGCATTTTAAATGTACTATCTTTTTAAACTTTTACAAACCATTAGTGTATTATCCTTTTAACTTATCACATTAGCTTGTGCAACATATAATAACCTCTTGACTTTGTACTACATTGTAGATTGTAAATAACTTTGGTATACAATGGGGGCAGCACTACCAAGGATTACAAAAAAGGATTATGCATTGTTGTGAGGCTGATCTTTGATATATGTATGGTCACAATAACCAGTAAACTACCAGCTACAACAGGCTGACAGCACAGGAGATGCCCCCACCAACCTGACTCAGCTGTTACACCTGAACACCATGTGCTGTAAAAGCTAGTTAGACAGTGAACAGACAAGTTGAAATGGAGCTAAAAGTGCTGGAGGGTTAAAATGTCCAGCTTCACTGTGTCTTGTATGAAAATAAATAAAGATCACATCTTTATTGTTTCTTTAAATAAATATAGTATGCAGGAAGCTTTAGATAGCTGCAGTAACAGATGGGAGATATACTCTGGCCTTGTTAACCACATATGGTTTCATTTTTGCAAAGATTTGGATGAGGAATAACACCAGCCTGCTTTGTGATGGAGGGATTTTGGCCAAGCTGCTACTGCTACCAAAAATATACCAACCACATGTGGAGATACAAGGAAAGCACACACAAACACTCGCACACAGAGGATACTGTACATTTTTCCATGCTGACAGCAGGGGGCAGTGCTTAGCTCCGTGGTTTTGGGTCAGCAGCAGTGTACCCAGAGGCCAAGTCCTTAGGAGGGGACAATAAACCTGAGTGCTTACCTGTGCAAAGCCTGTCTCCACCTGCCAAGCCAGAGCCTGAGGCCATGACACCACACACATTCATCACAACATCCCACCGCCAACAGGAGGACAGAAACCAGGAAATTCTTGTTTATCTAACAGGGTCCCCATTCTTTTTAAGAAAACTTTTGAGGACATCAGTGACTTCCAAACATGGATCTTTGCCTGACATGCAGTGCACAGGAAAAGGAGTCAGCAACAGAGGGAAAAGAGAGGAAAGAGAGAGAAAAAGGATACAGAGGAGGAAGAAAGAGGAGAGAGTAAACTGAGGGAAGAGAAAAAAAGAGAAGAGACATTCTGGCTAAAGAAAGAAACAGGAGACTGAGAAGAGGGAGAAGAGGAAATAAAGAAGAGAAAAAAAGGAAAGAACAAGTAAAAAAGAGGGAACCCATAAACAAAGGAGAACAGGCAGAGACAGAGACAGATGTGACAGACAAGTAAAAATCAGACACACAAGGGAGTGAAGAGGAGGGAAGAGAATGAATTTTTGACAGGCTTTGGCACATTTACAGCTTTGTAAATATGCCATTTACATACCTGTGGCTATAGTGCTACATAGCCATAGTGCTATGTAGCACTTAAAATTAAGAAGAGAACCGTCTCTGAACAAATACAGTCTTATTTGGTAGTGAATACACTGTAAAAATGGCTGTGAAATCCACAGTAATTTACTGTGTTTCTGCACAGTTAATATTTTTACAGTATAGTACTGTGTATTAGGCCTAAAAACACAGTAATCATAATGATACTGTAGAAATCACAGTAGTGAACACACTACTGTAGAAAATCACAGTTACTATTATAATACTGTAGAAAATCACAGTAAGCATTATGATACTGTAGAAAATCACAGTAACCATATGTTACTGTAGAAAATCACAGTAACCATTATATTACTGTTGAAAATCACAGTAACTATTATGTTACTGTAGAAAATCACAGTAACCATTATATTACCGTAGAAAATCACAGTAACTATTTTAGTACTGTAGAAAATCACAGTAACCATATGTTACTGTAAAAAATCACAGTAACCATTATATTACCGTAGAAAATCACAGTAACTATTATGTTACTGTAGAAAATCACAGTAACCATTATATTACCGTAGAAAATCACAGTAACTATTTTAGTACTGTAGAAAATCACAGTAACCATATGTTACTGTAAAAAATCACAGTAACCATTATATTACCGTAGAAAATCACAGTAACTATTATAGTACTGTAGAAAATCACAGTAATATTGATAGTACTGCAGACACCATTATGTTACTCTATTTAAGGTAGCAACTTTCCCTTTTGTAAAGATTTGAATATTTTTTTGTAATACCTTCAGATAAAACCCTCAAATTCATGGTGCAGATTAAATAATTTAAACATTAGTTTGAAGTAATTATTCTTTTCACATGAATTCAAATACTTCAAGATGAGACCTTATTTGTTCATGCTTCTGCAGGCTGTTACTTTCAGTTTTTAAATTTGTTTCAACGTTTATCAGGTCATGACTTTTTATACAGTCTATGGTCATAACCATAGACTGTATAAAATATGGACATAGTTACCATGACGTCACCCGTTGGTTTCTGAAGAGCCATTTTGAAGCTCAAAGTGAGCCGCTCTGGCCATCGCCATCTTGGCAGTGTGAATGGCTGAAACAAGCCACCTAGCAGCTGGCGGACCTGTCACTCAAAGCAGCTATGTCCTTCATCATGCATAACTTTATAACTTAATAAAATTTATACGAGTGAGTTATAAAAAAATTCACCCCCGAACAGTTGTCATGAAAGGGGAAACAGTTAACAATAAATAATTGTCATTTAAAGAGTTGGTTCTGTACTCATTTATTGAAATTTAAATGTGGTTTGAAAGTTTACAGCATTATATGAATAACTGTAATCTAATTTACCGCAAAATGTCTGGTGCTGTAATCCATTACACAGAAGCACAAAATTACTGTATTTTATTTTACAGTTACGTACAGCTACTGTAACAGTAGATACAGTACCATTAAATTACTGTTTCATTAAAAAACAGTACACTTACTGTAATTTATTTTACAGTAAGTTTTCTGTGTTTATATTTACAGTAATTAACTGGCAGCAATTGACAAGTAACTTACTGTGAAATAAATTACAATAAGTTACTGTAAAATGAATTACAGTAAGTTACTTGTCAATTGCTGTCAGTTAATTACTGTAAAAATCACAGTAAGTTATTTTTACAGTGTAGTAAATAAGGAGGTAAATGAAATTGAGTCTTAGCATCAGTCATAGAGGAAGTGAGAGAAAATATGGAGGGGGAGACAGATAAACAAAGAGGATGAACCTGGAGCCAGATGCATAAAACTCTGTGTAGATTCCTGACTAACACTGTGTGTAGCTACGCACAAAGCCAGAAATATGCAGATGCATATTTACTTCAGATTTATAAAGCTGTGCGTACGCATGGTTCTGTTTTATAAATCTCAGTCACTGGGGAACTGGGCGCACGTGCACGAGCCTCATTTCCACTCCCACAGTTAACCATAAATGGATGAAGACACGCCCAAAACCAGCCGTTTTCATATCAATTCGCTACCTGCCCACCAGTCTGTACAGCTGTCCATGAAACAAACGGGCAAGAGGAAGTGCTGTTTCACAGATTGTGTTGCGCCGGCGAGGTTCTCCAACAGCCAGAATAGCTGTCATTACGCGCGACCATCACGCGCGGCTGTGCGGCTCTTTATACCGTCCATATCATTAATTCGTTAAGTGGACCTGTAAACCATCATCAGCAGTGATATCTCAGAAATGTTATCAATGCGTTTGTAGCGCTCATGTCTAAAGCGACTTTACAAGGTGTGACACAACTAAGGATAAAATAAAAAGAATATTAAGAGCAAAATAAACTTTTATTTAAATTAAAAGAATGAAAAATTAAACACAAAAGTAATTAATCAATGTTAACTTAAAATGCGCCAGTGCAGCTGGTTGTCAACCTAAACAAACAATGTTTCACTAAAAGACTGCGTCTCTCACCTTATATTTCATCTCCACCTCATCACATCACCCTCAGATGTGTACGCCTGGTCTATAGTATGCATGAGGTATGCACATTCTCACCGTACATTCTGTGTTTATAAATACCAGTTTATGTGCGGGAAATGGCGTATGCATGGTTTTTGTGCGTACGTATCGTTTATGCATCTGGCCCCTGTCTAATGCATGTGGACAGAGCTGTGTCTGCGTGCTGCTACTGTGTCCCCTGCCTCCAGGCTAAAGCTAGCTAGTCCTGACTCCAGCTCTGTTCTTTACACACACCCATGAGATTATCCATCTGAACATCTTACTCCCAGGAAGACAGCTATATGTGAATTTCTAAAAAGGTTGTACTATTCCTTTAATAGGTTTGTTGCTGAGATATAAAACAAACATCATAATGAATAAGGCAGAATAAAACCGATCTATATGCTTGAATCCAGAAAATGTTAAATTCCAGCAATTTGACAGTTGTCACCACTGACATTTTTGTCTCTGTCTTTGGTGCCTAGGAGTCACTGGAGTGATGTCATCTGTCTGTCAAATATTGTGTACAATATTGATGTCTTTTTGATTCTGTTTATGAGTTCTGAGTTTTTGTCACAATATAGAAAGGATCAGAATGAGAACACAGATTTAAATAAAAAAGCAGCAGACTGTTATAGAGTCAGAGTAAGGAGTGAGTAGTAAAAGGTATATTTTTTGCAGTGGACTTTGGTGGGTTCACATTGGGCTGCGGGGGCTGTGGCAGCCAGGCTGGCTTTAGTCCTAGTGTCCCAAACCACTGGCCTACTTCACCTGAAAAACAATGAGACAGAGAGGCAGCTGCAAATCCCATAATCCACACATGCTGCCGGCTGCTGGATGATTAAAGAGGCCAGACACAATCATACTCTCTGCCTTGAATAACACCAATCCCAAATATGCTAATGGTCTCTCTCCATCGAGGGACAGTACCAGATGAAACGAGGGCAAAACCTGTTAAAGGGGAATTCAAAACTTACTTTTAGGTTGTTAATC
Organism: Thunnus maccoyii; assembly: GCF_910596095.1. Lineage (NCBI taxonomy): Eukaryota > Metazoa > Chordata > Actinopteri > Scombriformes > Scombridae > Thunnus > Thunnus maccoyii. Next base: position 29,608,636 of record NC_056549.1, on the reverse strand, counting down.
ACTGAAAGCAGACATTTGTCTGTTAGCGGAACAGCTATACATTTTTTCCCAACATCTTTAGCATTCAGAATAGCATATTACACCTTCTTTGATAAAATAAAAAACAAAATAAAAAAGATTCACTCCCTGCTAGTGGTATCTCTCCATACAGATGTTTTATTTTTATTTGTCCAGGTTTTGAGAACTCTCTGAGTCTCTGATAAACAATGTCTCCAGTCTCTCTGAATTAGCCACAGACCTCATAGTCAACAATTTTCTGTGGAAACTCCTTCTGCTGAATAAATTGTTATCCATGTTAATTTAGTTGAAGTGACCCATTAAATGTTAGTAATACTTCAGAGAGGCTATAACATAGCCTACAACACAATATTCTGGAAGAAAAACAAAGCTTAGTTCCACTCTTTACCATCCTCATAGAATGCCTTGAAGTCTAGTGGACTAAAAGGCACATAGGGCTTAATGCTACTGTATTATTTAACCCCAAAAACATTGCACAGATATTATTTTTTGTCGTAGTGACTTCCTGTAAACAGTAGAAATATGCTACAAAGTAATCTACCAGGAATGTGTGCCTACATAGATTTGATTGGCCAAATTTGCTTCAAAAATTGAACTAGGTTCAACTGGTTTGCCTGATGACTCAGTATGGAGAGAAATTAGGCTCAATATAGCTGACAAACGTGTATTACATGATCTACAAATAAAAACACATTATATTGCAGTTTGTGCGTAATTTATTGTGTTCACAAATGCATTGTCCAATCCACACACAAATACCAAACTATTTGAACAAATGTAAAACAATTTTACAAATAAATACATTGCAACTTGTATTAATATCAGTATTTTACATATATATACAGTATATTCAACTTCAAGTTCATAGATCTGTCAAGTTCTTTTGCATTTTTTTTACAGATTGTTAAATGTGTGTGCACTGATCACCTGACACGTGTGGATGGGGTTACCTTTGTGTGTGGGGTTTTGAGACTATTTTCACACTCTCCAAACCTCAAATGTATGCTGCATGTAAATTCTTTTCAGCACATTCCTGCCTAATTTCAAAACAGGAAAGACATTTTTACGAAAAGATTAAATAGCTTGTCACCCCATGGTTAGACAATAATTGAAGTCCCCCTCCACTCAAAAATCTGTTTTTCTTATTGTTAATTCACTTGTATGTTTGAGCTTCACTGTGCAGAATGATGTATGTGCAGAATTTGAAACTAGAAGGTTGTTTTGACATTTATTTGAAGAGAGAAGAAAGTTTCAGTGCAGAGGTCTCACTGCAATGTTTAATTTTATTGTTTTATTGTTTTTATTGTTATTGTACTGCTTTATGTATTGTAGCGTGTCTGTAGGTTATTAGTGTAAGCCTATATGCGCTAGCTAGGTGGGGCAAGTTGGCACTAGCTTGCCAGTTACAATGATAGTTATCTTTAAATTAAACAGATGTAAAGTTTGCCTGACTGCACTGATAGGTATTTAGGTATTTAAAGATTTAATGTTATGGTGTTTTGTGGTTTGTATTTTCATTGTTTTGTTCGTTTTCCTCTAGCAGTTAATAACGTTTATTTTCAGTATGTTTATAACAGTTCATAACGTTTATTTTCAGTTGTTTACAACGGTTATAGAACATAGTCAGTTAGAGCCAGAGCTCGAACAGCTGATTAGCAGCACTGTTGTTTACCGTTGTCTTTTATTGTAATTTTACCGTTGTCTTTTTATTGATTTTATTGTAATGTAAATGTTGCGTGATTGAATTCAATACTCTGTTACTCATTTTAAGCCTATTTTATGTATTTATATATTTTGTGATTCTTTTAGCCTATTGATTTTAAATGGAAATAGCTAGTTTATACATGATTACTGTATTTTGAATTATTGAATTTTTATATTATATTGTTATTGTTTTGCATTGTTATATTGTTCCAACTAATTTAAGTTGGCAGTTAACGTTAAAGGAGTAAAGCCACTGAAGATCAGCCGACTCACACAGTGTCAATTTGTTCTTTCAGAATAAATTATTTTTCTAAAATATGTCACCCCTCGAGTGAGCTTCCACTCTATGGGCGTAACATTTGCACATGCCCACAAATGACCGTCTGTTCTGTAGCCATTGTTGCTAAGATGTTTTCATGGGTTATTTGTGTTGTCCACTGTCATACAGTGGAAACCGCTTTAGTGATCACGGTTACAGTGATCAACCGTTTATATAGATCAAAAAGCTTGGGACAGAATCATTCCTATACTAATGCTGTTTAAATAATTTGCTTAGAGCAATCAAGTAGTCCGCTTACAGTGTTCATTTTGGGTCTTTTCATACATGAAGACATGAGAAAGAAAATTAAAACAAAATTCTATTTCTTTTGTACCTCACTCCCATGAGGTAGCAGCTGCAGCACCATTATCAGGCACTGCGGCGCACCTCTGCAGGGTTGTGTGGAGGTTCAAAAGTTGATTCTGGTTCAACTTTCTTGCTGTGGACCACTGTGGCCTCCACCGCTGCAGCCTAAATGCAAAACCTGTCTGTTTTGGGCTGGTAACCTGAGGCTGGTGCTGCGCGCACATTAAGATCATAAAGGGAAAACGAGTCATTTTCTCTCAGTGAAAAACATAATCTCCTTGAAACTTATGACAAACTGCCAAAAATGAGCCAACGAGATGCAGCAGCGAAACAAGCGTTTAAGCAGCTGTACTGTATTTTGAAACAGTCAATAAGATTCAGTAAATACCAAAGCTGCCTGTTGCATTATTTTATATTCATGTAATAAATATACAAATGTCAATTAGATGGTAATCTGCATGAGAAATTACGGAGGAGAAAAAAACACGGTTATAATAATCATCTGCTTATAGTGATCATTTTAACCTGGACAGACGTGATTACTATAGGTGGTTTCCACTGTATTTTGGATCGGATTCCAGCTCCTACATGTACAAGTGTCAGGGTTTTCGCTGCCTATCGAACTCAAAGGCCTTAGTCAAAAATTCTGGCAAAACAAAAAAGGCGAGACTCACTTTGAGGGCAGTGTAGCACCAGGACAGTGCACAGTGCGCACAAGCTGAGTTAATCTCCAAAAAAGCAGTAACAAATGAGGTTGGTGGACCAACACACACACTGCAGCACTTAAACAACTTAAACCAAATGTGGTGCTAAGAAAATAACTCAGTGCTCAGTCTGTTTCACCTCAAAAACCCTGCATCCGCTCAGCGTCTTGGACAACAATGACTTTCCCCGAAGCTAAAGGCAGAGAGGCTGCTCTCCACTGCTGGAGACATGATGTTAATAACAACACAGTGGAGCAATCTGCCTTCTCCTCATTTTGTTATTCTCATACAGGCAGGAAACTAACTTGCTTTCATATTAATTAATTAATTAATTAATGCAATTAACTTTTTAAAACAAAAAGGTTGATGGCCATTTATCTTATCTGCCAGTTTCATATTGTATTTCAGTGGACTAAGGACACCAGTGAATGGTTTGGCACACTGTATACTGGAGCAAGAGACTGAAAATAGTGCCCCCTTTTCTATTCATTCAATCGAGAATTGGTTTTGAATGGAGAATCAATTCTAAATTAAATTGGCACCCAAGTATTGTGATAGTATTGAATCGGGAGATAAGCATATCATCCCAGGCCTACAAAACACCTAATGAGTTTATGGTCTCAACAGCTAGTTTCAATCTTTCAATACAGCATGATTATATATATAAATTATGGCCACATTTAGAGTAAAATAGACGATAAAGCAGGGTATGCTTTAGGGCATGGCTACTTTGTGATTGATAAGTCAGTGTGTGAGGTACTGTAGTTGGACCCTGGGGAGCTCCTCCCCAACTTGACGCTCTTGTCCGAATATGGTCAATTCACTTCTGGCTCCAAAAAAACAAGATGCTGACGGTCAAAATGCCAAACTCAAGGCTTCAAGAGGGGAGTCTACGAACCTATGGGTGATGTCGTGGTGCCTATGCCTATTATTTTTATACAGTCTATAGTGCACACACAAACTGTACGCACACACTCTAGCCTTTGCCACCTTTGTCTCAAAAAAATCCAGGGCAAACCCTGGATATATTTGAGAGGTTTCCATTTCGACTAAAGAACGAGAAAAAGTAGTGAAATCCTGCTACTACTGTTTGTTTAGGTAGCCTCCTGAGCTGTCAAAAGTCGCTGAGGGGCTTATCAGGAACTTATCCGAACACAATGGGCTTATCAGGAGGGGGGCCTTAAGGAGACAGGAGCTAACACAGCCTATTTCAGTCAGAGGCTGAACTGAGGGGCTGCATAAAGAACATTATTTGAACTGTAAATTGTGCAAAGATATTCTAGTAGAGCCCCAGAATATAAATATGGACCTGTAAATGTGCAGAATATGTCCCCTTTAACATTTCACTTCAACACATGAGACAAAAACTGTCCTCATGAAAAAATGACAGCATTGGTTGTTTGTTCAAATGCCTAAAATAACTCATGTTTTCTTGAAGGAAATACAGACCAATGACTTGAATGAATTTGTGGTAGAAGAGATAGCAGTGATTTTAGTATAAATTCAAAAGCTAAGCTACAAATCCATCGACTGATCATGGGAACTGTCAAGGAGGTGATCTGTATAAATGATATATATAATTATGCAAGATTATTTGATAAGCATGAGTATACTGTATGTGCATCATGCTGATCCATCAGAAAGTGAAATAAAGTTAAAACAGAGGTCTGTCCTTCTGTGAATATTGCAATGGTTCCTCATCAAGAAGTGAATAAAATGTAGTAATCCTGCAGTAACTAACCTATAATATTACTGCACAAGATTCCTGGCTGGATACATAAACTGTTCATAGAAAGTGTGATGAATGGTGTCAGATTGTGACACAGTGATCCAGTTTGCTGAACTATCCTCGGACTGTGCTCTAGCATGTGATGTACCAGTTTAAAGTGAGGAGTCATCCTGAGATTTACAGGCAGGGTAAAGCCCAAGCTCTGCTGCACTAATCTTACTCCGTCATCTGGGCCCCAGGGGGCCCCTCAAAGCAGTCCAGACTGACTGTACCTCAGCAAACCAGGACTGCAGTCACACACATACACACACCAGGTGGCTGACAGCTTTGCAGCCTCACTGGACTCTGCTTTTCCAGTTGGGTTGGGTTAAAGGGTGGGGTTGAGGATGTCCTGTTGCCGAAAACCAGTAAGTTCTAGATCCTCCAGAATATCCTCTATATAAGATTGTACCGTACCATTTCGTCACACTGCATTTGGGCACCGAGTCAGCTTTCTCGGTGAAAGCCAAAACTCAGTGGAATGTCCTACCTGATGATATGAAGAACTGTAGTTAAACCAATACATTCAAGGCCAAATTAAAAATCTACTAAAGACCAATCAGCTCTGTGACCACTGAGTCTAAACTTCATCTATGGTCTTCTCATTAGCGCAGGTAGTCTTGCTTTTAATTTAACAAGTTTACATTATTAATTTCTAATTGACATCGTGGGTATATGTGATGTGCTGTTGTGTGTAGCTTTGTATTTTATGTGGTGTGTTCTGTATGTTTTTTGCTTTGTACTGTTTGTTGTTGTGCTGTTGTATGTTTTGATTGTAGGGGACTGCGGATGTAAATTAGCGTTGAGCTAACTCCGTTGCAGGGCATCTTTTATGTTAAAAACGGTACACTGTACCAATATATAAATACAATCTGAAAAAAAAAAGAACCATCCTTTCTCCCTGATGACTGCATGATGGTCACACTGCTGGCCCAGAGCATCCTGGGTAATGGCGGTATGGTGAGCACTTCCAGGTGTCAGCACATTGCACCCTGGGATGCCACAGCACATATTTCACAGCACCACAGTCTGTCACATCACGGAGTGACCTCCAAACCAGCATGTCAGCAGGATGACCCATGATGTCACATGGTGTGATGCTGAGATGAGGACGAGGCTGGAACAACAGACACAGAACACAACAACAAATACAAACACAGCTCGCTCATTGGTTGTTTGTTTTGCTGTGTGTGACCTCTAAAGGGGCTGGGAGTGGACCAAACGGAGGACACCAGGGGGGTGTTCCATCAAGCTGGCTAATGGTATAGCCTGGCTTACTTCAATAAGCGTCGCTAATTTAAGTGAGTGTTCCGTTCCATCACTGAAGCTTATATGAGTCCCAGCTCAGTAACCATGGTAACTTAGTCAGCAGAACTAGCCTGCTCCGTGGCAGGCTAACTGTCAAGCTTAAATCAGCTGCATGTCAAAGAATGTCTGACGGACAGAAACAGACTCTCAAAAGACACTTCCATCAAGTGTCTTTTCACACTCTCATCACTTGTCCGTGTTCAGGAAACATAAAATAGAAGAACTGTGAGGCACTTTTACAAAAATACTGAAGTAAATCCCCATTTTATTCGTTGTCACTCCTGTGTTGGAATGAACCATTTTATTTAAAAGCTTAGTGTTTGTAATTTAAGAAATAAAAGTGTCAGCGTTATTTTGTAGTTATTTATTTTTTCATTCACTCATTTTGTTCAAGCTGTGAAAACAAAAAGAAAATGAAATAAAGTCCAAACCATGCCCTTCTGTGTTTAAATACAGTGGTAACTGCTTATAGTAAGCAAAATTCACCGCTCAGAACCTACTGCTTCTAAAATGCTCACAATGCGTTTGAAACAGCTGTACTGTATTTTGAAACAGTCAATAAAATTCAGTAACTCTATATTCATGTAGGCTAATAAATATACAAACTTCAATTAGATGATATTCTAAATGAGAAATAAAGAAAAAGAAAAGGTTGTGATATTATAGTGATATTTGACCCAGACAGATGTGATCACTCTAAGTGGTTTCCACTGTACTTATATCCTTCTCCAGTTTTTTTTTATCTCCAACTGCAACTTAATTTTTATCTTTCATTGATGCTTGTAAATGGACATTTTGTGGAAGAGAAAATGTGTCAAAGAGTATGATAATGTTGGTAAGTTGGTTCTCCTAAGTTGCCTACACCAGAATTTTAATTATACATCCGATATTATCTAGCCTAGTGATAATATAACCACAGTCACTGATCTGAATGCTCATTTATTAACAAATAAAGATAAAATCATGACCAGGGACAAGTGCTGCTCTTCACTTTCCCCACACAGACTCATCAAGCCAGATGTTGGATTGAACCGTCAACCTTCTAGTTATAAGTTCACTCCTCTAACCAGGTATACATTTAATCTGTCATCAATTTTGTGCCAAGCCATCTCCTTCACCTTGTTAATTGTAGCAGTATTACTCTTTCTGGTGAAAACTCCTTTATATTCTTCATATAGTTTCATCAGCAGGTTTGTTCTTCTGCGGGGAAGATTACCACTCTAGTTTTCCCTTCTTTTTGCAATCGACTGTTCTGGGCTGCTTATGTACTCCATGCACGCTCACACTGCAAGCTTATTCCAGTCTGGCTAGATTTAGTGTTGACTAGATGCAGCTAAGCTGCGTTTGTGAAACGGCCTGAGCCTCAAGTGAAAGTTGACATTAATTCTATCCAGGCTTTTTCAAGTAAGCGCAGCTTTCTTGAGCTACATTAATGGAATACCCCTCTGGATTCAGATGATCTGAACGCAAACCACTTTAAACAACAACTACAGTCAATGTCCAGTCACATGGTAGTTGCAGTGTGGCAGAATATTGTAGTAGTTGACTTCTGACAACTACACTGAAGATATGACTGAGTTAGGCCTTTTTCCTGATACAAAAATTCAAAGAATCTTCTGCATATTTTAGCTGCAGCTTCTCCTATGTCATTGATATTGGTTAACAGTGATAAAGCAAATCAACAAATCTTACAAAGGTCATTTATCCTTAACACTCCTGCATCAAAACTTTAAGGTGTGACTTGAAAGTTGAATGTGGCAGGAATAGTTGAAAAGGACTTTAAAAATGGTCATTTTATACAGTATAATTCTGCACCCACCCCACCTGCACCTTCTACCTCCCTCTATGTCCCAAAGCCACTTACAAGAAGCCACTGTCTTTTGGCACCATCATCAACAGGATTATATATGGAGGTTGGGGGTGAACTGCTGTGACGGCCAAGCAGTTTGTCATGGATGACACTTTGCTGGATAGATCCAGCATGCTGAGGGAAGAAGATGCAAGACTCTGGTTCTAATATTTTCCTACACACAGTGCAAGTCTAGCATACAAGAGAGAATCCTATTCTGTATATCTTTGTGTAGAAGGACTGCAGTCACACAAGGATTTGGGTTACTCTGTGTAATGTCAATTAGTTCTCATCAGAATCAAGATAACCAATCTAACATAGTCCAGATTTAACTGCTAGCGATATCTTCCTGTTAAAAGGAGTTCCTGTGTGCCCATTTCAACAACATATTTTGTAAACATATTTTACTGCATGGACAGTTGATCATATCATCTTTTTCTCTTTGTTTTTTGTCCTACAGGTTTTTAGTGAAATTTACAATTTGTGTTCCTTGTGAATTTGCAGTTGACACAATCTCCACACTTAACCCAGCAGGTATTTGACTTGTGAATTTATTGCAGATATGTGGACCCACTTTGACATCTATCTTTAACGTTCCTCCCTCACTCTGGTTTATTTCAACCTGATGTATTTCCCATAAATGTGGCCATTGCGACTCTTTGTCATGCTAATTTTGCTCTCTCCAGCTCTGTTATAGGGATTTCGGCAATTCACAAAAAGATGTTTATTGCACAAAACGATGAACATCAGAATAAGCTGCTGAGACTCTTTCCCAATAAATATGATTTTTACATGAGTTGCTTCAAAAGTTTGTTTCTGAGTCTCAAAATCAAGGCACATGCTGTGAATTTTCTGTACCGCTACACCCCTAGTGCTCAGGGTTCAAGTCCCTGTTGGTGCATATCTTCAGTTAAATGAGGTGGTAAAAGGAGTTGGTAATAGACGGTTTCAGGCACATAGTTAGGTGAAGTAAAAAGTGGTGACAATAAGATGAGTAGATAAGTGGAGTAGGGGATTACAGGTAATAAAGGGGATAGATGCAGATAGATAAGTGGCAGCAGTATGATTAGCTGAGGATCAGTAGGTGGTGAGAATAAACTGAGCAGATGTAAATTATGTAAAATCAAAATGACTGGTAATAAGTAGGCTAGGTGTGGTTAGTTGAGAAGAAACTGAATAGACTGGAGTTGCCAAATTTGGTTCTGAACAGGTTTTTTTTTGGTTGCAAATTTAGGTATAAATTCAGGCGGGGCAAAATAGTTAGAATGAAAATAGGTAAACTGTAGCAACTTAAAATAAAAACCAGTGTAGATAGGTTTTGCTGCAGGTTGCTGAGAGGCAGCACTCTGATTTTACTGACTGATCTGCCCCGACACACAGACATGTGCTTATTAGCCTTTCTGCCTGCTAAGGTCACACCTGTTCTGTCCTCACCTGCAGTGACAAACTCTCACAACTCCCACACGAAAAGACAGATATCAAGAGGGGTAGATCTGCATGTGAAATAAACTGATGTGCTCTAAGTACCGTGTTTAACAAATGATTAGTCAATGTTTCCATCCAGGACTACTTGAGAACTCTGGAGGAGAGGGGAACCCATTCAATTTACCCTGCACAGTTTGTACCTGCTGCCTGATCTGCTTCTTTCTCTGTCTCTCCTTATTCTCCCTATTGTTGATGTTTTTCTTAAATTATTTCACACTCTGTTAACGACACATTTGTGCTCATATTAGACTGAATTATGCCTTTTGAGAGACAGCCATAAATCAATAATCCTGTTGTCTCCACGCTAGTGGTGTGTCTTGTGGCAATGTCTGTCAGTCCACCACTTTGGTCCAAACATCTCAACAACTATATGATGGATTACCATTAAATGCAATAATTTGGATGCAGTAGTGCAAATGAATCTGTGGGGGATATTTATGAAGCCTGTCACAAATGACTGTGCAGGGGTTCCACCAATGTTTTAATTTAACCTGGTATTTACCTAGACTACAGATCTGAGACTATCTACAGTTCATCTGATTGGCATAAAGTGCTGCTAAACCAGTCCAGTCTCACATCAAAATGTATAATAGCTATATTGGTCCACAGTGCAAAATGTATTAGTTTCACAATCAGGGCTCTAAAATTGTGAGATGCTTATGTTTTTTTGGCCTATTCTTTTCTATTGGCCTGCATTCATGTCATGTGACTGTCAAGTTTCTGTCTGTGACTGTCAAGTTTCTGTCTGTCTTTCTTTTATTCTCAGCGGAAAATGCAATATTTCTAGCGAGAAATGTGCATTTTTTATTAATCTTTGTTCAGTGAATGTATATGATGTTTAGTTCATTAGTTATTACAAATGTTGTTTCAGGTCTCTTGCTATGGTGGTTGCTATGGACCCTGCTGTCGCTGAAACCTTTGCATTGTGTAGTTATCTGAGCTATTAAGTTATTTGTGTTATTTTATTTGTGTTTTTTATTGCAGAAATTAATTGAATTTGAAATCTAGAATTTGATGCTTTGCGACCGGAGGAACCACTGCCTGGAAGTATTTCACCATGTTAAGGTTTTCTTTTAATGATATTTTTATCCGCCACAACCCGAATCCAAATGCCACATCTGTGTTAAGAAAAGGTATTTTATAGCCTGTGTTTGTAAAATGTGAAGATGTTCATGTAATTTTATATTTCCAGGAATATGTGGCTGAGCATGTTTAATATGAAATCATCTTTCTTGAAACATAGTCTTCCTCAATGAATAGTGAGCCATGTCATCCAATAAAGCACTCCACCGTTGTGTGTGTGTGTGTGTGTGTGTGTGTATGCGCGCGCATCAATACCACATTGAAGATGGGGTTATCAAACTCGACTTTACATTTCACATCCCTCATTTAATCCTTGCACTTGTCACTTTCATATATTTCAGGAAACTGGAATTTGCATTCAACCTCCACTGTTACATAATTTAATTATTTATGCACATGTCACATTTCATTTTTGCTCTTGTCACCTTCATGTATTTCATACACTTCATTTCTCTGTCCACAGCACAGTCAATATTTCTTTTCCTTTGTACAGTCAATATTTCATTTCAAGTTTTATATCCAATTTCAAAACTATTCCTATTCGTTTCTGTAAATAGATTTTAAAATTTTAATTTAATTTAAATATTACTTTGTTTATTTGATTATTATTATTATTACCTTTTTTACCATTTTTATTCTTCTGTGTTGTGTGTTTTTGGGGGCAAACACCAAGACACATTCTTTGTATGCTTGCGTCATACTGACATAAAATCCCAAAACCAAGAATCATAAACATACAAAAAATCTCCAGGGTTGTGTAAATATTAGTCTCTGCATGTGTTGGAATTTGATCTCTGAAGGTGACTCATTTTGCTCACTATTTCCATCAGAAAAGAAAAAACGAACAAACAAACAAACAAACAAACAATTTTATATATTGGGCCTTCAAAGTGCTCTCTGAAACTAGGCCTGGGATGTCTTGTGTCCATGAAATGAGAAAATTAAAACTTTGTTGTAGAGTTTAACCAAATACATTGTTGGAAAGGTCTTGACCTGGAGAGTAACATATGTCAGTATGAAGATTCTACATGGCTCCTGGTTTGAAATACTGACCTTTGAACTTTGACCTCTGTGCGTATTTGAAGGCTTATAATTCAGCAACAAAAAGGGGCTGTAGACACGGAACCAACTGTTATAGAGACCTCAGCTACCATGTGAGTATAGTCAACAACTGGGGGTGCTGTTAGATATGGGTAAAATATGCCTAAAATTAATTTTCACCCAATTAACAATTAGATATTTAATATCTGAGTCCACAACTGTGTTCATCAGCCCCTTAAACTCCTCAGTGTACTCCTAGTTCAGTATTTAGAACTTCAAATTCTGGGAAAAACACTAATATATACACCATGCAGCTTGATACAAATCAGCACCACAGTTGTAGTTCTTCCCGTGTGCAAAGTAGGGTTGTAAAATAGGGTTGTGAAAAGATATATCTACTGAATGTATCAAATATCTAGTACAGCCGAAGTAGTAATTACACTGCATCTAGATGATCTATCTATCTAAGAAAAAATAAATATGTTGGTTTATTTCAGATATTTTAGTCAAAAAAGGAGTTGAACGCACTAAGTGTGTGTGTGTGTGTGTGTGTGTGTGTGTGTGTGTGTGTGAATGGGGTGGGGGAACTCAGTGAACCAACTGCACACAAAAATCTTAATCAGTTTGGAATAAATTCAGTAATTAAAATTAAATAGCATATATAATAGTAAATAAAAGTTTTGTAGAGTAACGCAAAGTAGACTTTCTTCATCTCTATAGGGATGAGACTCATGGGTAATGAAGCTGTATCCGCAACTGAAAACTGACACAAAAACTTTATTTCTCAGAATTGAAGGAGAAATAATAAAACTGATGGTCATAATATTAACCTATAATATTACTGAGTTATCAATAAGTGTTTTTGTGTTGAGAAATGTTAAAGATATCATTAAAAGAAAACCTTAACATGTTGACAGTGAGGAAAATACTTCTAGGTGGCAAGTCCTCCAGTCAGCCAATTGCAAAGTTTCAAATTCTGGATTTCAAATTCAATTCATTTCTGCACTGATTCTGATGTTTATACCTGTAAATAATAAGCTTTTACTTTCCAAGCTTTGCTGTGAAATGAGGTGTTATTACAGGTAAGTATATATTCTCCTCTGGTAGAAAAGGGGTTACAGGAGTGTGAGTACACGGTAAATGGTGAATTGTAAATGGACTGCACTTATATAGCACCACCAATCGAAGCGCTTTTACACTACGAGCCACATTCACCCATTCACGCTGATGGCAAGGTACCAACCTGTGCATCAGCACGATCTAATCATTAGTACACACAACATACATGATGGCACGGCAATCAGGAGCAATTTGGGGTTCAGTATCTTGCTCGAGGACACTTCAACATGTGGAATGGAGGAGTCGGGAATTGATCTGCTGATCTTCCGATAAGTGGACAACTGGCTCTACCTCCGGAGCCAAAACTACTGCATCTGTAGAACACTATTTCTGGAAAATTGTTGTGGTGTGTTCCTGTTGGGTGACAGTTAAGCTCTACACAGCTCGTATGGGCCAAAACATTCTCTCTCACTGCTTGCTTGTCCTCTTTCTTTGAAGTCTGACACAAACCTAACCTTCAACTTGACTAATGAATGTAAATCCAATAAGAATATTTCTCCACCTGTACACGGCTAACTCTTATACATTTTGGTAAAAATAAATGCACACAAACGTTTATTTCATCTTGACACAACATTTTATCTGTGTGAAATGGAAAGTTAAAGAAGATTAGTGGCACATACAAGTCAGTCTAAAAATGAATATGCGCAGTATGTAACTTGCTGTCGTTACTACAGCTACAAGTTTGGGTAATTCCTCAAAATCACTTTATCGTAATGACAGCACTTCATCCATGGCAGGGTGAGGCTCTGCGCTGCTTTTAGCGCAGATTCCACAGTGCCAGGAGTCAAAAATATGTCTGGAATGAAAGTATTGATAACAACAAAACACTGCCTTTGCTTTGACAGCGCTTTTACAGATGTTAAAACAAGTTTCAAAGGCTGTTCATTCTGAGGCATGAGTGCTGCCTGGAGTGTGTACACACACTCCGCTCTTGTACAGGACACTGTCTTTGCAGTCAGTCAGAATTTGGCAGCCAGGATTGCATATTGATGTCAGGTGGACTGAGGTGACTCAGGGTTTGATTTCCTTGAGGTTGCATGAGTCATCATTGTGTGTACCTTCTTTATGTTCTGCAGCAGCCCCTCTGATCTTACTGTGGTCTAATATAAGTGGCATGTTGCTCAGGCCATGATCAAGACTTCAGTTAGGAACTGTGCTCACACCAGGTCAAGCTGAACAAACTCTCTTCTTTGTTTTATGTGTTCTTATTGGCTTTCATTATCTCTGCTGGGACAAAATGTTTCTAATGCTTACTCAGCCATTCACACACACACACACACACACTCACAAACTGATGGCACAGCCATCGAGAGCAATTTGGGGTTCATTGGACGACCTGCTTTCCAGATTAGTGGACGACCTGCTTTCCTGAGCCACAACTGCCCATGACGTATCTTATTCTGTTTGTCCTTGACTGTGGAACTTCACACCTATAGTATGACTCAGCACTGTGACATTTCAGTCAATGTAGCTCAGTGCTTTCTTTAGCTGAAGTCTTGTCCCCTGTGCCTGATGCTATTCTTACATCCACGAGATGAAATCCTTCTCATGAATATGAATTGATACAGCTTCTGTTATATATGTGACTAAATCTCAGGGGAGTTTAAAACATCAGTCAGCTCCACTCCTGTTTCTCATGGCTCAGTGACTTGCTTTGAAGCCTTAGTCTGCTCCAGCCGAGAGGACAGGAGTGGCTCTCATTGTGCTGAAGAGGGACAGACAGGTAGAGGAGAACACTGTGATTGCTGTGGATGGAGGAATATTTGTGTTCTGTTTGATGTCTCATCATATATCTGTCAGGAGAAACTAGATACTGAACTGTTGTGAGTCTGATTCTGCCACCCTACACTCACATGATTTCAAACGTGATGCTAAAAAAAACACCCTTTAAAAAAGGGGAATTTGAAGATTCTTGTTTGATGGTATGGTAAGTGATAGCAAGAGAAAGACAGAGGATGACATATTTTTTTAACTTTTATTTCTTCGGGGAACGTTAACTCAGCGCTGAATGCTCTATTTTAGCAACACCCTGATTCACTCCCAATAGGTTACAAAGACACTTGGTCAGCAAGCGACTTCACTGGAGCAATGGAGGCTTAGTCAGTATCCCTCTAGTGCCAAAAAGAAAAAAAAATCTGCTTTCTTGGTCAATACAGCACACTGTAATGTTTAAGACAAGTCAGTGTTATTCATATAATGCCAAACCCAACTAAAGTTGTCTCATGAGACATGATGCAGGTCAAGACCACTTCAAGTTAGAGACCCAGCATGGTCTAAGCCTTCTGCAGTACTCAGGCTGATCACTTTTTCTCCCTCCCCTTGAACCCCGTTCATCCCACCTCTCGACCCTCCTTCATCCTGCCACCATGCACTGTTTACGATCATGCCAATATGTCAAACACCCATAAATATCATTCAATTCAATTCAATTTTATTTATATAGTGCCAAATCATAACAAAAGTCATCTCAGGGCACTTTTCACATAGAGCAGGTCTAGATCATACAGAGACCCAACAATACCCCCATGAGCAGCACTTGGCAACAGTGGTAAGGAAAAACTCCCCTTTAATGGGAAGAAACCTCAAGCAGAACCCGGCTCTATGTGGGTGGCCATCTGCTTTGACATTAAATGCCCTAAATTATGTGCCAACCAGTTCATCGGCTTTCCCATTTTTGGTTTCACTTACCACCCTGTCCTCAACCCTCCTTCATTCCTCTGTACCCATCCTTCATCCAGCCCTTCATGAGCCTACCAGCTTTCGACCTACCTTTCCTTCCTCCGGTACCAACCTATCCATCATTCAACATCTCAGCTCTCTTTCACTATCCTCAATTAAACTATTTCAAATCCATACTCTTGTTGGCATGGTCTTTGTTATTGAACAGTACATCATTTCCCATTGCCAGAAGGTTTTCACAACATGTCATAAGCAGACCATACAATTTACTAACTGAATCTTGGCTCTCAAGATAATCACCCTTTGGGATTATTAGGGACATTACAGGTGCACATCTGGATAAACTTTTTTTTTTACAACCTGTCATCTGGCTGCTCATGTTTCTTGTTGTAGTGACATCACTGCATTCTAAGATGTAAGCAATTCATTTTGTGACTACAATGATACCATAATCTATAAAACCAGAATTATGAAAAAAATGCCAACTTGTAATAAACAATCATCTCCTTTTAAATGCATGTTTATGTGGCACTGGGTATGTAGGCAAGTACAGTATGCCACATGTTTGAATAATGCTTGTTCTGCATTGACCACACATTGTGGCTACAGTGGCTGCAGAGATACCGCATGGAATTTGCAAGAAGATTGATTGGTCAGCTTTGGCTGCTTCTTTTTTTTCTGATGGTGGTAGACATTGTTGAAAGTGAAGACAACATGAAGCCAACAAGACTCAGTAATCTGCTGCTTTTAGGTAATGCACATCTATCAGAGACATCTCCACTGCTCACAATGATCACTGCTATTTATCACATTGAATGAAATAACTTAAACAGGATTATTGCAGCTATAAATAATTGCGTGGCAGAGGCCTCCTATCCATTAATGAGACAAAGCTATACCTTCCAACCATTGTTTTATATCAGAAAGTAAATGAAAGAATGTAAACTACTTTGGGGAATGTAATTAAATCATGAAACAGCCAGATAACAAAAAATCTGTCTTAATTGAGTTGGAGCTATCAACAGAGGAGTGGTAACAGCTAGAAGTATTCCAAAATTCATCATGTCCTCTCAAGGCAGTAATGCACCTGTATGCTGCTCTGCCAACTGGCAGTCAGCAAAAAAGAAGTTTGGATCATTTGGATCACAGGCATGATGTAGATGACCTCCAAAATCCAAAGGACTTGCACAGGTGTCTACAAACAAAAATGTCAATGCTTACAATGTGAGCAGTGGATGGCACTGTTGGTCTGTTCACCCCTTTGATCCAGATTAAAATATCTTAACAATGAAAAAAAAAAGGAAGTTGGAAGAAAGTTATTACAATTTGCCCTGAGGGGGGCATGAATTTCTGTACAAAATTTCATGGCAATCAATCCAATAGTTGTTGAGATTTAAGTCTGGACCAAAGTGGTGAACCTACCAACAGACAGACCAATGTTGCCATCCCTAGAGCCATGCTGCTAGCATGACTCAACACCACTGATCCAGTCAGTTCAGCATCAGAATAAAGATTTGTTCATTTGCATACACCTCTTATTTCAATTTGAGTTTTGTAGTTTTAATTTTGAGCTAACCTGCTTCTATTTGAGGGAGATATCCCACTATGTGGTGCACCTGTGTTCTACAAACTACAGACTTGTAATTAGACCTGTTTCACTGTAGCAGTAGGCCAATATACTGGACTCTTTAAGCCCCTTCAAAGAAAACCGCTGAGAGCCAATTTCATCATTTCAATGATGGTTCAAGTGAAATCTGAACTGAGTCAAAAGCTTCTTTCAAAACCAGTTGAGCATCCATCGCATTCCCTGCCATGCTGTGTCTGACAGACACAGCCATCGATCATAAGTGTACACAGTCAGCTGCTGTGGGGTATGAATATTAATGATGAGAGGCTGTGTGTCTGAAGAAGCTGAGTGGCTCTGGCTGGTTTGTATATTCTTCTGAGAAAACACACACACACACACACACACACACACACACACAGACACACACACACACACACACACACAGACACATGCACTCACAGACACACACACATACTCACCACACAACACACATGTATGCACACACACACACACACACACACACACACACACACACACAACACACACACTCACAGACACACACACCACACAACACACATACATGCACACACACACAAACACACAACACACACGCACACATGTGCATGCCCACACGTGCATGCACGCACACACACACACACACAGGCCAAGAATGTCAGTGAAAACACAGGCCTTTGTAAATTTTAAATCTGATAGTAAGCTAAAAGTGGACATGAGCATCTGAGAGAGTCAAAATCAACAAGATAAACCACAAATAACAGAGTACAGTGAATATAAAAATGTAGAATAAAGTAGAAGAGAATATAGTAACATAGAATACAATTTTTTACTATTGCTAAAACACAGTTTCTGAAACTAGAGCCCTCTTTATCGAAACTCTACTAACAAAAAACAAAAACATATACACAAAATACAAAAATATCTTTCTTCTCTTGCGAAAGCAAACACTTCATTCAAAACTATATAAACTCTTCTAAAAATGGTATTCTTGCATCACAACTTTACACAAAAGTAAATCGTTCTTCCCATATGCCAACTGCACACTGATGTGCCAAGTATAAAACACTAGTCACACTAGTCTTTCATTCATGCTGGAGTCAGGCATTTTTATTTATAGCATACTGTAAATATAGACTATGAACACAAATGCAATAGGGAAACAAACAAATTAGTTTACTCTCAATACTCATGTACTCATGACAATATCAGACACAATTATTTTAACTGAAGATGACATGAACATAGTTACTGTATTGTGCTATAAACAAAATACAGTATATTGCAATTACAGTCCAAGTTCATCCCATCTTCAATGTGGATCTGGCCACAACACCTCATCACCAACATCACCAGCAATGTCCTCTCTGGCCAAACATCAGGACAAGTACTGTCTTGAGTGGCGTGTCCAGCCCTGGCATGCCTCCACATCAATGTTGCCACAAGCCTATACCATCGCTGGGAGGAGAGTTGCACGTTGGTAGGGTTGGCGGTTATATATGTTCCAATGCCATGCCGAAAATAACACCTCAACAGGGTTCAGGAAAGGAGAGTAAAGTGGGAGGTGGAGAACGTGAAATCGTGGGTGACTGTCAAACCAATTATGGACCACAGCAGCCCAGTGGGAACTTATCCACTCATATGACAACAAACGTAGTGTACACTGGCACATTCCTCTGGTCACTGGGAATGAGGATGTCATGCAGGGTGTCAAGGAATCTGATAATATGAGCTGTGTTATATGGGCCAAGAGTGGCATGATGGTGAAGGACACCATTCTGGCCAACATCACAAGCATACATTGTGATGTTGCCACCACACTGCCCAGGAATATGGACAATGGCACGCTGGTCAATGATGTTTCTTCCACGGCGCTAACCTCATCAAGATATATATATATATATATATATATATATATATATATATATATATATATATATATATATATATATATATATATATATATATATATATATACAACCATGCTGGTTTGCAGGAACATCTAGCTCCATGACTCTCTGAAACAGTCAGGAAAAACATATTGTATGACAGAAAGGTAACAGATATCAGTCCATATAGTGTAGCACAGTTATACAGTAAGCTGGAATACAGTACCGATATTGTAATAGGCCACAGTATAGACTATGCTCAGTTGTTTCACTCTTTCAGTTTCTTTCAAACGGCACTTTGTACAGCTGTTTCATCGAAGTTGATGCTGCTTCAGTAGACAGCCCAGTGTGGATAAACTTACCCTGTTTATGTTGTTGAATGTTTTGCTGTCAGTCATGATGTGGTATTGCAGTTGTAGCAAAAATATGCTGTAGTTTGCAATGGCCACATTTATGATGTGTTGTTCCTGTTCTTGTGTGAACAGGTAATGACTTCCTCCTGTGGGGAGTTGCCTTGCAATTCTGCAAAAAACAGAATGCAAATGTTTAGGATCTAAGATCTCCTTCTTATGAAATATTGCAAAATCATATAGAGGACAGGATTTCCTACCTGTCCTCATTTTGAAATGTCTGGATGACACCTGCTGCAGTGAAGGGGCTCAAATTAGGCTGGACCCTCTGACCAGCCTCCTGTAGACTCAACCCATGGTTGATCACATGGTTAAACCAAAGTGGCCTGGATCTCATCTGTGACAGTTCTCCTATTTCTTCTGATTTGTCCTCTTGCTACTCCTCGTTTTGCTATGTCTACCTCCTTGTCCTCTTTCCCTTTCTCCTCTTGCTCATCTTCCTCCTTCTCCTTAACATCCTCCTCTTCCTTGTCTTCCTTCTTTTCCTACTCCTCCTGTTACTCGAACACCTCTTCCTCTAACTCTCTCCAAAATTGGCCTCCATTGTTGTGCACACCAAAGAGCAAACTTGAATCCTATTTATAGTGTTCAAACTCTGATTTCTAAGTGATCTAAGTGGTTATAGATGTTTTCACATGTGCATTCTGGGTGCAAGTGATTGATAATTATGGTATTTCAATGGCAGTGTTTAGCAGACAACACACACTGGGTTTTAGTTTTGAATGATGTGTCTAATGTAGATAACCTAGAAACTTAGTGTAAAGCAGACAATATGCTTATGGTTTAGTATACCTGGTCACTAGATAGGCTACATGAGTTAGTGGTTTCAATAATTGTGCCACAACTATCAGTTTGTGTGTCTTGGCAATTGCAAAAAACTGTAAACTTGAATAGAATTGTGAAGAGATATAGAGTAACAAAATATTATAGTAGAATGCAGTAGAATAAAGAAGAATACAATACAGTAATATAAAATACAATTACATACAATAGAGTACTGTAGAATAGACAGAACAGAATAGAATAGAGTTGGAGTAAAGCAGAATAGAATATAAATGTAATCCTTAATTGTGTAAAAGCATCCTGGTCGTGATACAGGATAAAAATAAAAGTCATCAGTATGCAGTCTGTTATACCCACTGAACTCTTCTACATATTCAAATGTTTCAAAAGCATGGTGAGAACAAAGCACTGACATCAGATCAAGGCTTGCCTCAGTGGATCATTGCTGGCTGCAGCCTTCACTTCTGTCTCAATACTTTGCATACAAAGGATGCTGTGTGTTCATAGCAGAGAGAGGATGTGAAAACACACTTGTTGTGTGTGTTCAGGCTCCAGCTATTCTTTAGCAGAAAATATTTTTACCTGTCCTGTGTTATCAGGCAGGTTGCACTGGAAAATATTAGAAACTGATAATCCAATCCACCAGGTTTAAAACTGTCCCTCTGTCAGGATAATTCTCCATCCTGCATATTCATCTGTGACTTTTTAATCACTGACCTCTCCCCAACCCCGCTCAGACTCCTGGGAATTAGTATTCATATTTGAAAGCTACAGTAGCTGCTTGATTTCCATTAAAGCCCCAGAAGCTCACAGAAGTAACTTGATGAGGATGTTTATGAACATGATGATCATGAAAATGACTATAGAGCCTAGGGATGTGCAGAGAGCCCACTATTTGTATTTGTATCTGTATTTGTTGAGGCAGCAAAATGATTTGTATTTGTATTGTATTGCAGGAGTACTGTGATGTTGTTATAGAGCTGTAAAACCTTTTAGGGAGTAGGTTAAGGTGGATAATTGGGTATACTAAGTGTGTGACACTGGAGGCCACTGTCATGGAAACAAAGAATATCAATAAATATTTGAATTTTATAATGTGAGATTTTTTAAATTTAATCAACAGTGAATACTTCATGGTGAAATTATATACCTCTGAATTTATGAAACCTAGAATTCATTCAGTTTAAAGTCCCCTGTTTTTTGTTTTTTCCAATTCATGAAAGTATATTACCATTACAATTCATAAAATGTTTATTTTAATTCATTCCAATTCATAAACATGACATCAGTTTGGATTTAGTCTTTTGATCAGATATCTATCAGGTTACAAAGAAGTTTAAATGAGTGACTGGAGAGCATGGACACTTTTGTCATAAATTCAGATAGATGGTTTTCAAAGTAAAATATGTCAGCGCTATAAAGGAAGTGCTATTTAAATTTCAGCATAAAATATTAAATTTCACAATTTAAGGTTATTAGTTAAGTATAATATTCAAATCATTGTGGCCTTTCTTTGCTTCCACAGATATTCATATCTTGACAATTTCAGCAGCTCAGCTGGTCTCTAGTGATTACTCTGCGACACACTGGTGCACCAAAATAATCTTAAATCCACTCTGTAGCTTTTTCCGCTTTCAGCCACGTTGACTAAGAGAAGCTGTCCACAGATACACTTCTTATTGTAATTTACAAGAATTCACAGGAGCAGCACTGTTGTACAATATTACACCTTCTATTGAAAGATTGAAAACATGAACTTTAACCATACCCTCAGACAACAAAGTTTATCTTTAAAAACAAATTATATCTTATGCT
Organism: Thunnus maccoyii; assembly: GCF_910596095.1. Classification (NCBI taxonomy): domain Eukaryota; kingdom Metazoa; phylum Chordata; class Actinopteri; order Scombriformes; family Scombridae; genus Thunnus; species Thunnus maccoyii. The sequence goes on along the minus strand of NC_056549.1, from coordinate 29,586,771 downwards.
TAAAACACTCCTAACATCTCCAAAAAACAAAGAACAAAAACAACAACAACAACAACAACAAAAAAAAAAACAGGGCAGGGCAATTTTGTATTTTGTATTTATTTATCTATATGAGTGTATTATTTGGATAAATCAACACATATTTGAAATGCAAACTGTTGATTTTTCACCTGAAAAATCCCAAAACTTAAATTTGTATCACAATTACAGTTGTAGAATAAAACACACACAATGGAGCAACAGCGATTTTGGGCATTTGGAACAATCTCTACTAAATGGTAAATTTCTTCTGAAACATACACAGGAGTGAGGAATTAAATTCCCACTTAGTTAAAGTGTGTGTGTGTGTCTGAGAGAGAATGCAGGTGATAGTGTGTTGCATGTTTGAGAATGAGAGTGCTGAAAAGGAGTTTATCCTTCACTTTTTCTCCTCAGTGTTGCAGTCATCTTTGCAGGACTCTGCCCCACTGCCGCACCACCATCTCATACACATGCATGTATTCACACACATATACCTGTTCACATACAGTATATCCACATACAAATCCTGCTTCCTAGATGGTTAAATGCACTTTTTCATTTTGTCATTTTGTCTTTTGGTTGATAGTAATTCAATATATTTATGGCCATGTCTGTGTATGAGTGTGGAATATATTACTTCACTGTCTTGTGAACACCATGACTTCAAAATGTCAACTTTTCATTAGATAAGAAAGCCAGTTCTGTTTATAGCTTTGTGTTTTTCAAATATTCCAAAAGGAGTTATTTAGCTTAAGAAAAAGGAAATCTCCTTAACCTGTAAAGGAACAATGAAAAAGTTTTTCTAAAAAGAATTGGAGTTACATGGTTTTCAAAAGATAGCAAGGCTGGCTAAATTCTACATTTCGCTTACTTTCAAAAATAATGCATCCTCCAGTACTAATAAGTATTGTGTAAATCTTCTTCCCCTGTGCTGTTAAGCTCCTTTGTTGTCCAAAAACTATTAAAAACACATCAATGAGCCACACTGCTGCACTGGGTGACATGTTCCTTTATTACCATGAACACACATTGTAGTTTATTTTGACTCAATCCCGCACACACACCGTCCTGCTGCCAGAAATACTCACTAGAACACCAAATGTGTATTAATCAACTGCTGAAAATAGTACCCAACAAATGCATTATATCTTTCTGTTTGAGTAATGATGTAAAATTACTGACCCTTAAAAAGCAAACAAACAAACAACAAGAGATTTGCATCTTCAGTAGGAACCAAAGGGCTTGGAGTTCAGAGCCACAGACAGGGTAGGGAAGTCAGAAAGTATTGGTTTGGGTTTTTTCATGGGATTGGTTGACAATAAGAAAAATATAGAATAATCTTAGCCTTATCCTTTACTATAGTTTCCCAAGCTGTCTTCCCACGATTTAGAATCTCATAATTTTTCATTTCTCCAAGGGTGTCCAACATGAAAGCAGCCATGATGACCTTGTAGGCACCTTTATTGAAACCTTCAACATCACACACCACACTTATCTAGTTCATATAGCTTCCCTTTTATTACAGATGCTTGTCATATTCATTTAACAGTGACATAAAGTATTGTAGCACCATTACCACAGTAATGCATCACCTGTTTTCCCAATGAAATTCAAATATATGCTTCACTTGATTAAAATCAAATGAGTCTAGATTAAAATCACCCTGGAATATGCGATGGCTGGTTGGGGTTTATGTTACAAATTGAAATCAAAGATGACAGCAGCACATCATTTCCATACAGGTCTTCAGATGATAGAGGATGATATCATGATAGTCCAAAGTGGAATTTCATGTGTTTTCATATCTCTGGATGAAGTTAAAATACTCTAAAGATGTATGTAATATAATATATTTATTAACATGAATGGCACTTGATGACATGAAAACAAGAAACATCACAAATGAAAGAGATGGGCGCTTAGGTGTAATAGAAAAAATAAATGGCGGCGGGTTTCCAGACACCACCTTCCTTCAGCTAAAGCAAAGGAGTGATTGTTAGGTTAAGGTCAGTGGTGCAAGCACAGGCATCCTGAACAATGTGATTGCTAAGAGATAGATATTTGAGATGAGAGATATACTGTAAGAATGTGTTATGTATTATAATGTCAAAATAATCTTGTCCTTGACACAGCCACATTGTGTTTTACTGTAAAAATATTGTTTGAAATCACTGGAATGTCGTTAAAACACCATCACAGCTCGAAGCAGACAGATATGTTCATTTGGCTTGTTAGTGCAAGAATACACTCGGTGTCCCCAGACATCAGAAAACCACTGAAATCTCATTCACTATTTGGCCAAAAGTATGTGGACAGTCCTGTGCAAATGCTTTTTGTGTACTTTTGGTCTGGGGCTGTATTTCATGGTTTGGGCTGGGCCCCTTAGTTCCAGTTAAAGGCGCACTCCATCAAAGTTACACACGAAGTCAGGTTTTCCATCATGAGGAGTACTACTCAGCGTGTAAAAAAAAGTTGTATATTTTCTGTGTTTCTGGAGGTGTCTGAGAAAATAAAAAAGAAAAGGTAACATGCACATTATTGTAATTAATTACCAGTTGCCAACCTTGCTAGGAAACTGAGAGTTTTGATATCTCCACTTTGGTGCTTGATGATACAGTAGTAAGGTAATCAAATCTGGAGGCCTCATGCCAAAATCCATCATTCAAGGTAATTAACCCATGTTTAATTAATTTAATAAACAATGTGAACATGGCATGAAGCCAGACACTATTGAGTTGCATCATGGGAAATGTAGGATGCAACAGTTTTGGAACTTGACCCATATTAAGGACTAAAGGTCAGGATATCTCGACCTTAAGAGTGCCCCAACTTTATACAAGTGCAATACTATATAACTGGAGCTATAACTGATGTACCCCTGTAAGAGAAATCTCCAGCAGTTCAACAACTTTGTGACAAAAGTTTGGTGAAGGCTCATTCCTTTTTCAAAATGACAGCATTCCTGTGCTCAAACTCAGCTCCATGAAGCTGCCTCCATGCTTTTCCCAGTTTGCTATGGAAGAACTTGACTGGGCTGCACCTCAACCCCATCCAACACCTTTGGGATTAACTGGAACACCGACCGTGAGCCAGACCTTATCACCATCAGTGTTGGACCTCGCTAATGCTCTTGTGGAATTGGAGCAAAACCCTGCAGCAGGTTCCAACATCTGGTGGAAAGCCTGATGCCTGAAGCCAGAAGAGTGGAGGCTGTTACAGCAGATTAATGAACATAGTGTCACCACATGTTCAAGTTTGGGAATGTTTGGGTGTCCACATACTTTTGACCACGTAGTGTATCAGCCTAGGCTTTTAAGAAGCACTTTACAAAAAAGAAAACCCTCATTAGTGTCTTCTCCTTATTAGTCCGACAAACAAACATTTGATTCGTTTGTCTCTTGGTTGTTCATATAAGACAAATAAAGTTGATATCATGCCAAATTCAACACAAGCTTGGCAAGATAAACTGTTCATCTCAAGGAAAAAGTCCAGTCCCACTGAATTTCATTTGAAGACACAGGCTCTATTCACCATCATTCAAATCTCTGATTTCTTGGAAAGGGTGAAACATTCTGTTAAGGGGGTACACATTATAACTACACTTGTTTCTGATGCAGTGTGATTTATTTCAGAGATTTTATAGAAACCGAAAATCTCTGAAAGAAGTTGACTTCCACTGGAAACAAATAAAATCCCTTCCCCTTAATCTCAGAATGTTTTACTTGTTTTGTTTCAAGAGTAAATATGGAAAAATAATTTGTAATGTTGAATGTTTTTGCTCCACATTCTTGATAACTAGTTTGTACACAGCTGTCCTGCAGCCTCCTCTATGTATGTAGGCAGTTACACATATGCAGAGTCACTGGACTGAGTGCGCCCAAAGTTGGGCATACTCATCCTGGGTAAGTCTTTGTTACGGATCTCGTAAATGGACTTCCTCCTGGCCTGCACTCCTCTCACTGCAGTTTTGATCTTCCTCCAGCCCAAGTGGTTGAGCTCTGCTAAGTTCAGCACCACACAAATGCCACTGACTGCAAACATGAAGACCAGAAACACTGTCTTCTCTGTCGGCCTGGAAACGTAACACTCTACATCTTTTATGCAAGGATATCGATCACACTCGTACACCGCAGGGACGTTGAATCCATACAGGAAGTATTGACCCACTAGAAACCCTATCTCCAGTGCATTTCTAAACACCACCTGAATGATGTAGAACCTGGAGATGCCCTCCTGCCTCCTCATTTTTGACTTTGTAGTTCGCAGGGCTGAGTGAGGAATGTCCTTGACCTCCAGGCAGTCAGGCTCTGCCTCCTTGTTGGAGTTTTCTGTGTTCTGCAGCACTCCATTCACAATGGTGTTTTTGATCTTCTTGCTGTCATCTCTCTTCATGGAGTCCTGGTCCTTGTCCAGGGAGAGGTACACTGTAGAGTAGCGCCGCTCCTTCTGCTTGGCAGACTGGTGGACAGAGTAGGTGATGAAGCAGAGGCTGGGGCAGCACACCATAATGATCTGGAACACCCAGTACCTGATGTGGGAGATGGGGAAAGCTTTGTCGTAGCAGGCCTGGTTGCAGCCCGGCTGTAAGGTGTTACACACAAACATGGACTGCTCATCGTTGTACACAGTCTCTCCGACTATCGCCACAATCAGAATCCTGAAGATCACGACCACTGTCAGCAGGATCCTGAGAACAACAGCAATAGATATATTGAGATTTGCATCAGATATGTAAATCTAGCTTCCCCCAAAATAAAATAGTTAGTGTTCTTGAACCTTTTTGATCCTGGATTTCTGAGAAGTGGAGTTCACTATCAATAGGTCAGAATAGTCAAAAAATCTGAAAGTGACATTGAACCAAATTTACAAAGGCACAACATGGACAATCACTATTGATTGTGTTATATTTATAATATATTAATTGTTACTAATTGTGTTTTTAAAGCTACTTGGTGATCTTGGCAATGGAGCCATAGCCACAAGGATGGACACAGACTGTTCCAAATGTGGTGATGACAGCACAAACTGAGGAAAACATGGTTTTGTCCAGTGTTTCTATGACAACGTTACCAATGATGGCAAAAACGACCACAAAACAAAGAAAAGTAAAGACCGCTGGTGAGAATTTATATATAAACGACAGAGGTTTGATAGATTTTTGAGTTTGTGCGACTAAAAACTTTTTAGTTTGATGAACTCGTACAGGTAAAATGGTGAAGAGTTTATAGGAATTCAGCTTGGACATTAAAATGTTTTACACTGATAGAATCATGAGGCTCCAGGGTTGAAATATATTAGGAGTCAACATGTGCATCAAAGACCCCCATCAACCCATATTCTGGTTGCTTCAGGTTAACAGGTATTTAGCCACACTACTACTGACTACTGACTTTCTACTAAAGTATAACATAATGTTGTAGATGTTTCATGTCTTTTCTGTGTTCTTCCAGGCAGCACTGGCTACAAGAGATTTTCCATATGAAATTAAACTTGCAGAGACTTGAAACCTGAATGAATTAGGTAATCAATCATTGCACATCTGCTTTTAGTGCTGTTATATTATTGTGTTGAGTGCAGGCCACTCAAATCAGTCTGCACTTACACTACATTACCACACAGTTATTAAATCATTTACACAACATTAAAAGCAAGGGTGATGTTCACTGTGATGGATCAAAATTCTACCCAGTCACTATTATTAAATAGCTTAAAATTCGCATTGTTTTCCGATATAAATCAAACTGTTTAACGAATTTTCCAAAATTCAGGTGTAGTTTTGAAGTAAGTGTTGAAGGCAGAATCTGAGACAAGATGAATTTTTTGCATGTACAAGATTATTTTCTTTATTTACAGTCTTATACTGAAAAAAACAAATACACTGAATTGTGCCTTCATGCATAGATTGATGTCAGAAAAACGCACGTAAAGAATGAAAACATTATTGTCATACCAGTATTTTCATATAGTAGTGAAATGGAAATCAAACAAATACAAATCATTGCCTACCAGAAAAAAAAGATGAATTCACAAGTCCGCAATTAAACTCTTCAGCAATTGTTCCAGTTTCTCTACAAGTGAACCGTCAGTGAGGTGTAGGAGAAAACGGAGCCCTGAGTCTTCAGCACTGGACAGCTCCCAGTCTGATTTGGCAGCTGTTTGGGAGCTTTCCACTG